>NC_083646.1:27389026-27689026 GCF_963576545.1 Limanda limanda
TGTAGCAGCCATTCACGCAGACTGCTTTGGTTTATGTATTTGCTCCAAATTTCTCACCTCATTTTTCTCTATTTTCTGTTGGAGCTCCTTTTGTTGTCTCTGTAGAGTTAGTTTTTTTTGCTCCAGCTCCCTCTTTCCCTCTCTGGGTGGAGAGACACTTGCATTATTGATACAAAACAGACTTTTTCCGTCATGGAAAAAATTCATGAAATTACAAGAATAAAGTCTGTCTCGCTCTTCAGAATAAACAGTTTCTAAATCTCTGATGTTTGCTTCCTTTAAATGTCCCTAAAACTCTTTTGTACATCATGCACCAGTTGATCCAAAAGTTAAACATGGAACTTAATCCAACATCAATGTATGTTGAAGGTCAATCAACTGTGTTTTGTGGATGTAATGTGATGCTAAATATATGTATCCTTTGTGTTGCATGTCTTACTTGCAGCTGCTAGTGTGATGCAAGAAACATCTAATATGTGTGTTATGATTAATTATTATCAGTATCAATAAACCTTCGCATTTTCTCAGCCTTCTTCCTCTGCTCCTCTTCCTCCACCACCTGAAGCAGAGATGTGAAACTATGCCTCTCCTCCAGCCCCGACTGCAGCTTGAAAATCTGTTGCTTGACATATTGACTGCAGCGAGAGACAAAGAGAAATTAGACCAAAAAAACGGTTTGTGCAATATAATTTTTTTCTGCACCACTCACCAGTCCCTCCTCAGCTTGGTCAGCTTGGCTATCTCCTAAAACACAAACACACACACACACACACACACACACACACACACACACAAACACACACACACACCCACACACACCCACACACACACGCACACACGAACACACGAACACACACACACACACACACACACACACACACACACACACACACACACACACACACACACACACAAACACACACACACACAGACCTTTGTAAAAAGATTTAGGTCCCTACAATAAGAGTTTAATGTATGTTTAAAATTTTGGATTCATAGCTCTGGGTTTGGATTTACTTGTTCCTGTTACATTTTTAGCCTCTTTGGATTGTCTGTTCAGTCATGTTCCTTCTCCCTGTTTTCATTACCCTGCTAATGAGGTTATGTTCTCCTCGCTGTCCATAGGTGGTTGATTTGTTTGTTATCCGTATTATGGAAAAACTACACGACAGATTTAAAAAATCTAGTATATTTTGTAACTGTTTTCTATAAGTGTATGCAATTGTGTTTGACCTGTTGGACATTGGCAGAGCAATGATCTCTGGGTGTCATTCTAATTATTGGTTGTTCCCCAGTGTTTCCCTTTGATTCCATTGCTGAGTTTAACATGTTTAATTCTTTAGGTTTTGGATGCTCTTGCCATTTTCAAATGCCTTGGGACAGATGTTTGACAGATGTTCTTGTGGACAGTGAACATGACATCCACACATTGAAGCTCACCTGTGCAGCTTCAGTGTCCTGCACCCTGCTGATCTGCACTGTCATAATGTGTCCCAGTATGTCCAGCTGGTCTGAGCAGTCCTCCAGCACAGCTCCCGTTCTCAGGCTCTGGATCTGGGACAAAGACATCCTGCACACGATGACCGAGATATTAATCATAGTATCCAGTATCACTATGTTTCACGCACTGGATTTACACAGACACCGTGTCAACCAATGTCAAGCACTTTAGATGAGTTGCTGCAAACCAAAATAGGATAATATGATGATTCAATGTCTCATTAATATCCCGAACTGACCATAACATGTCGAACAAGTATTTTGTTTATCACAAAGTCTGTACTTTCATCGATCAACGAGTTAACGTCAGACTATGAGGTTTATAACCACATTGTGGCTAACTAGTAGCTAACAGCTCACTGTAGAATGATGCTTACTTAACATCTCATTCACAGTAAAACACCATGTCAGCACTAACAGATAAAAAACAGTCACTCACTTCACTTCAATCCGGAACAGCTGCTCTCACACTGGGTTAAACCACCTCTGTTTATCCTTCACAAGAAACTGTTCTGTTTGCCAGTTTACATGTTGCTATGGTAACATCCCAGCGCAGATTGAAAGGCTGTTTCCTGTCCAGATCTTTTTTCCCATTTATTAATTTACTTCAGACATATGAAATGTGTCACACAGTCACTAACACAACTATTTTTTATTTCTTCTTGGAAAATGTTTTATGACAGAAAACTTCAGTTTAAGTTTCATTCCCAAATTTTTTTATTCATTCTAATGACCTCTTATTTTTTAAGTTTGTTTTACAAGTGACGACTAATATAACCTGCGGTCCCGAGGACTTGCAATCTCGGGACCTGATGGGGAGGGCGAACAGGGACCGGGCGACCGGCTTCGTGTTACGTGTTTTGTGCATCGCAGGAAAGATAAACACGTTACTTCCTTGGTCTGTCACGCGGCACTGGACCACGCCCACCAATAACGCATTATTATAACGCCATCAAGTGTTGAATATTTAATATTAATCAAATTAAAGTTGTAAGACGAGGCTTACCTTCTTTTGGCAGTAGGTGGTGCCATCACCATAACTACAAACAGATGTAATAGATCTGTTCAGGTCAAAAACATTGGTTTTCTGATAAATCGTTCACCATTGCAACAGTCTGAGACATTAAAGGAATATATGTCAACTGACACTGTGACATTAAAGCAAACTGACAACAAGTGAAGTCTCTGCTTAGTGATTCCTATGAACTTTTCTTTATATATAGTCTGGGTGGAGTTAACTATCACAAACAAGTTTTATTCTTTCAGCTTAACATATTCAGAGTAATCACCTGAACAACTAAATTCAACAGTGCAGTAAATCGAGGAAAAGACCATTATGGCAGAAGAGATGAATGACCAACAGCTGATACATTTTCCACTGTACCTTGCAGAACTGAGGGCAAAGGAGAAGAGCAGACAAGAACTGCAGGAGATGAAAGAAATGTCCATCATGTACGATGACAACTAGGCACCAAGTAATATTGTGCAAGAGAAGGTTCTGTTTGCGACTTGGATTGCTGCTCTGGCTGGATTCGCTGCATGGTATCTGATGTGATCCCGCCTCCAGCCTATCATTTTGCTGCTGAGAGAGGGAGAGGGAGAGAGGGAGAGGGAGGAGAAACATTGAAGGAAGGCGAATAAGGAGATTGAGACCATTTCATAGTTTAATACAAACATTCTTTAGGGATCCAAGGTAATTCAATATTGCACTTAAAAACTGTAACTGGCTATACAGCTGACAATGATACACCTATATACAATACACTGTTACACAAGTACAGTTCTTTTTTAAAAATCCATTCTCACATTTCATAATTCATACTTGGCCTCCAGAAAGTTGGTACATGTGCGCAAGTGATGGGAATCAGAAGCTGTTTTTCAAGACATAGCACACCTACACTTTGACAAGTGCATGTTTTATTAAAACAATTTCAGATAATTGAATGTTTACTGATGCATGTTGAAATGATTTAATTCTTTTGGGGTTTTTAAGCTATATTATGATTAAGGTGTAAACAGAGAAGTTTGAGAAGGAAATTTTCTTCTTCTAAAATTAATGGTTTATCTAAATTCTACTAATAGACCTGTAGTTTATCTACTTGACGGTCACTTTTGTTCGAGGTAGGTCTTTTAACATCTCATTTGTTTTGAATACATAAGTATCCACCATAACTACAACTGGGTACCCATCCTGCATATGACTTTGACGTAAGTTTTCTCCTGTTAGTACAAAATTATAATAATACAAAATTAATTACACTGCATGTGTAATTCATTTTAATTTTCACCCTGGCACAATATGCTTGTTGCACACAGAGTACCAAAGGAGATGTGTTGATAGTAACATTTAAACCAGGATGCTGTGCTCTCAACGCATACTGCATGTGACTATGCAGTATTCTTTCATTAGCAAAGCTCATTCAGGACAACAGCTGGAGTGCAGCTGTTTGGTCACAGCCATGGAAACCTAAGTAATGATACTGATGTGTTATGCATTCTCGTTTCTTAGGTTCCTGCTGCAGAAAGATGGCAATATAGTATGTTGGGCATGGACTGCCTGATATACCCCTGTAGTGTCCATGTTTAATTCATTTTCGTGCCAGTGTTTTTTTTTTAAATGCTTAAAGTGTTTTTGGAAATACAGAAGGGACACATACTTGAATTTCAGGGACGCAGGTTGAGTAAAACTTAGTGTTACGTGGGGAGGACTAATTTGTGTTGGTTTTGAATTCTCTTGCATTTTCATTAACCCCAGTTCTTATATCCCTTTGTGTGTCTAACTGAACAGAGCTTTATTAGTAACTGAAGAGATAGAGTAACCTTCATGGTATGAGAGGGAAAGTCCAGTAGTATGTCCTGCTGCTAACGGTGAAATGAAACTCCCTTCTTTTTTTTCTGTTCATGCTAAAGTGGATTCACTTGCGCCAACGTTTTGGATCACATCTTTATAAAACACATCATTAGCTTCACACTACAAACCCTGTGGGGGGGGAAAATGTTTTTTGAGAGAGGATTCCAGATTCATTCACTAGACTGGCACTCAGTAGAGCTCAACAGAGCCGTACAGGTTCATCTCTGATCCATGCAGCTTCCTTCTACCAAGTTTTGTGGTTATTCGTCCACGCAAACAATAAAAAAGTGACAGTATATTGTAGAACTGTTTTTGAGTCTGAGTTTTGAATAAAAGAAGAAAAATAATAGACAGTTGACAGGTTTTCCATTAGTTTATTGTTGTAGTCATCATCTGTTGCAAACTCTGCAGGGAGTTACAGCTTAAAGGTAATACAGACTTTAAGGTACAAGCTACACTGTAGTACATGCATGATGCCGTCTGTCACACTGTGAGTTTATTTTCTCCCCCCCTGGACCTCCAACACTCCCCATCACACCGAACTGAACACACTGTTGAGATATCACCGGATCAACACAGACCTGACCTACCAAAAAACCATCATTAACAAAGTATGTACGGTAACAGTAGATAACTGTTCAACATGTGACAGTGACCATAAAAAAAGGCTCATTTTAAGGCAGAAATATCACAGGAGGAATGTGATGAAGGGTAAAATGGATCCAGGCCACAACTCAAGGTAATTAATCCTGCCTATATGAGACTCTGGATGATGGAGGGAAATCATAAATGCATTATATTACCACTTATTGTATGTATGAAACATATGTTTGTACTGACAGATGGGGTTCATTAAATGTATATCAGTTCAAACACATACAAATGCAGTGTTTTTTTTACATGATAACGCAAGTAAGGAGTCTAATAATGGAGTTAACATTTATCAATGTAAAGATATATTTAAGAAAAATGCAAAAATATGCAGATGTTTCATATAAATGATTAAAAGGCAAGTCTGAAAAATTATACATGGTACTGCAGATAATAATGTTTCTTTTTGTGGTTCTATGCACATCTGAGAGACACAAATACAGAAAATAATGATCCTAAATGAACATACTTCATATTTCTGTTATGTATGTCTGGTTAGGCAATATTAAAAGACAGAAAAACTATTTTCTGAATCAGCGGCCTTCTGTTTGTGATGGGATCCGACAGTATTTTATTTTTGTCTTGTGCTTTTCATATCACTGGCTTGAAGTAGGCGGGGCTCAGTTGGAAAAAGGTGATGTCATGTACTTTGATCAGTAAGGATTTAGCAACACAAATCAGATGATAGTTGTGGGGTTGTTTTCTCATATAGGGGGCACTGCAACAATTTTCCACATGAAGTTACTCACTACTGCTGGGTAATATTAAATATTGTTGTTGAGTTGCATTTTGGGATATTAAGCTGTTTTAAAGCTTGACCTCTACATGCACTAAAAGATACAGAATCTTAGACCCTAGTGCGTCAGTTTTTACCATATTTTTTAAAGTGTCTCTTACAAGTGCCTCACTTGTTCATGTTACACCACCCAATCCCCAACCCTAGGAACTAAGGAGGTAGAGAGGGCCGTCTTCTAACCAGAGGGGAAGTGGTTTGATCCAAGGCTTCATCAGCAGCCTGCATTCCCAAAATGTCGTTGGGCAAGATACTGAACCCCAATTGACTCCTGACGGGACTTTAAGAATGGTATGTATAGAAATGAATGTGTGAATGAATGTATGTGAATTGTACAGTACAGCACCTTGAGTGGTAGATAAGACTTGAAAAGTGCTAGATAAATACAGTCTATTTACCCAAACCCTGCCCATTTACATTGCCAGGACACTGGTAAACAAATCTGACACAAGCCACAGCCGCATTGTACTGATGACGCACATTAGCTGAGTTTGAGAGTTAAGCTCTTACTGAAACATACTTAAGGGTGTTTTTCAAAAAACCTTTGCTTTGAGCATAGCTTCTGTAGCTTGAATATTTAACATAGAGAAATGCATCTGATTTGGAATGGAACCACATTTTTAACAACCAGGGGTTGGCCCAGTTTGTTGCAAGTTCACTGCAAACACACAGCAGGTGTAAGATTGAGGAGAAAGGAGTATTATTTGGCACTAATTCTGCATTAATGACAGAGGATCTTTCTAGATGTGATGCATAATAAAATACGTGATGTTTTTTTTCCTAAAGAACAGTGATACTTTGTAAAACATAGGAAACAAAAAAGCTTCATCAGAAAAATAAAGCTACAAATCCAAAAACAATTGGTGTCCTTTATCGAACATTCATTTACTGTATATATACATGTGTGGAAAAAAACCTAATTTGAAACCCATATAAATCTAACAGTTTGATATTCCACAGTTTCTGTTGTGTCACCCTTAGTTCACAACATGATGTCTGTGTCTCCTGCAGTGCAAGTGCCTGAGGACGTCACACACCGGTCCTTCTTCTGTCTTGTGCTTGTTGATTTGAAATGTGAGTTGGGGTGGACCATGCTTTTGTGCGAGCAGACAGGATGGAGTTCAAACTGCATTGTTCTTGCCTTTTAAGTTAAAAGTCTGTGGTCAGAGTTTAAAGGATCATCTATGATAAAGAAAAATAAATCTACAGTAAGCTGTTGTCTGGGGGAGCTGTACACGATGATCAGGACACAGCAACAAGACCACACTGTCTAAGACTAAGGTTCACGCCAGCCACTGTGAGAGCTTAATCTTACTGAATTACACATGTACAATAATCATCATATCCAGGGAGTGTTCTAATTGTGCAATCTGAGCTGAGAGCAGCCAGGGAGATGAATGAAGAGTTTCAGATCTCGTTGATTGTTCGTTCAGAGGGCCGGTACTCCTCCCCTCCTCGAGGAGAGGACAAGTAGAAGGATTGGGTCTTGCGTTTTAAGCGAGCCCTCTTGGTGGCAAGAGACAGGCTGTGCTTGCTTGAGGCAATTATGTCGGAGATAAACTTTTTGCAGTCCACACACACCTCCATGGTGGCCCAGTCCTCCGTCAGCTCCGAGGGGAGTTCAAGTTCTTCGTGAGACTTTAAAGAACCGTGCTTTGAAAACCTGAAGAGAACAGAAACAGGGGAGAGATATCACACTGTATTTATACATTTTGAATCCTCACCACAGTTTATTTTGCCTCAGTGTTCAAGTCATACGCAAACTTGACTGCTTGGCAACAATAACAAATAACAGTTAACTTACTTATGAACGAATAAAACTAGCATATTTTCACACTAAAATGTAGTAATATGCAGAGGTACCACTACTGTACACTACATACCACTGTAGTGTGTTTGTTTTTTAGATATTTCCATCTTACTACAAAAGATGGAACTTCTTTTGTTGCACTCACTACATTGTGAAATGATAAAAAAATCAATATCAAAATATCTGTCCCGAACAAATGTCCTTCTCACCCTGGACAAGCCACAGGCCTCAGCTTTCACTACTATCTCCAATTCAAGCAGCTCTTTATTTAAATTAAATTCACTCCCATTATCTCGGGTGTCGGCATAATTCTCAATGAGACAAATGTGTCAATACCTAAACAAATGATATCTATAAGTGTTGCAGTGAGCCTTTGATTTAATTCGTATATCAGGATTATGACACTGCAAGAATTCCACCATTTTAAGAAATGACTAGAAACGACAAATATGGTGGCACATAGGGAAAAAACACAAAACTCAATATCAATATTAGGTCAAATGTGCTCCAAGAAAGGAGGGAGCTAAAGCAGTTATTCTGTTATTAGTAAAAACTTCATTATATTTTAACTAGGGCTGTCAAAGTTAAAGCGTTAATCTATGAGATTATTGTGACCTAGATTAATGCGATAAAATATTTTAACAGCTTTGTTTACATCCGGTGTGCGGAAGAAAATTCAGCTCCTCGAGCAAGCTGCCAGCGTCGCCCTTCAAACACAGCCCGTCAAATGATTAGTCCCGTCTGAAAGCACAGCAAACTGCACAAGGACAGCAGGAAGAGTTGCTAGTTCAAGATGTTGCCACCCGGTGGAATTCTGCCTTGGAGGTTATCAAACGGATCCAGCGAAACAAGGGTCCGCTCGCTGCCACCCTGGCTCAGCGCTGGCTGAACTGTATTTCTTTTATTTTGCCGTGTCTGTCTTATTTTGAAGGCCCACAGCAGGAACTTCTAGGGATTAGTTAAGCAGCGCACCCTTTATTATCTCAGAAGCAGATTCCCCCGGTCTGAGTGAGTTGTGTCGCTCTGTCTGTTAGTGTTTTAGTTTCTAATGGTTATTTTAGTGTATGAAACTTGTTTAGTAATATGCAACTTTTCATTTGTAGATAACTGTGACTGTGTCCCGTTATATGTTACAGAAAATAAAGTTAAACTGTTTCACTAAGCCTGAGTCAAGTGAAGTGAATGAAGAAAGCAGCACAGAGACCGTCACACAGGCAACTCCACTCTTTCCGTCCTCTCATGTGCATTTTTTTAATCTTCCTCGAACTGTGTGTGTGTTTGTGCGCATGTTCGTGTGTGTAGTCCTACTTTGCGCTGCTGAAGCGCCGCGCAGCGCCAATAATATCACATACTTTTGCTGTTATCAGCCTGCAGTAAAAACCGCATTTAATCATTTTTTTCGAGCATATACTTACTTGTTGCTCCAACATTAACTGCAACAGCGTCCCAACGTTTGTATTTTTGCCTCATATGTGCTGAGGATCATACAGCTCACTTTACTTCTCCACTTCAATTATTAATTTAATGTCATCCATCTTCAAGAACTTCTCCGCTGTTCGCTCCGTTCAATGTCGGGTGTGGAGGGTAAATTACGTATTCTTCACTCAAGCCGATGTGGAGAATACGTATTCGTAATGGTGTCTCAAATACACCTTTTTTTTTACCTTTTACTAATCTGGATGTTTCACTGAAGAAAGTAGCAGTGTTATTGTTTCCAAGGACATTGGGAATATTTTCAGCTGTTGTTTTTAAATATTTTTTTTTACACAATTTATCATACATGATATTTAACGACCTGGCTGCCACTTTATAGGTAGGGGTTATAGGCATGAGTCTCTTTGAAAACACAGCATTGTGTAAAATACAGGCTGTCTGAAGTGATTACTCGTTAATTCATTAGATTTAGTCTTTAGAAGAAAAACAAACTTTTAATCGCGATTAATCGCGATTAATGAATTTCAAAATGTGAGATTAATTAGTTAATTTTTTTTAATCTATTGACAGCCCTAATTTTAACCGGTCAATTCTTATTTTGCTCTAACATACAGAGCTACATAATTTTGTTCATACCTTTACAACTTTCTTGTTTATATATCATAATGAAATGACCACGGCTAAAATACCTGATGTCAGTGACAATGTGCTATAATCTGAGGGTACAAACTAGATGAGGAAAGTCCTGATTTACAGCCTTAATCTCTTTAATATTCTTTGGTAGTTTCTGCTAAGTTTTTGTGTATGAATTAAAAAGATTATGAGCATTTGGAGTATTTTTCACTCTAGAGGTCCATCTACAAACATATAAACTCTCTGTAGCAGTCACAGTAATGAGAACAGCAACTTTTTTATCCAGATCAGAACACAACATCCTCTGTTGTGAGTCTGAGTAAGTAAATATCTGTGTTCATGGCCCTTACTTGGACATGGTCTTCTGGATGCTGTGGCGCTGCGGGCTACTGGAGGATCTCTCCGATTTTGCAGCAGCTGCTGCTCCAGCAGGTTTTGCAGCTCCTTTAGGTGATCCTATTGTTGCCTTTTTCACAACAGGGGACGGCCCAACCGCTTCCTCCACTGACATCCCCGGCCGTTCGTCCACAGTGAGTCCTTGTCCCACAGCAGCCATGGAAGTTATCCTCTCCCTCGGGAGTGTTTTGGTCGAGCCAATGGAGTAGATGGGCAAACTGGAATAAGGTTTGGATGGTAGCCGCATCTGTCAGAGGAGGAAGGCATGAATGTAACAACTGAGAAACAATACTGAGGAAAATGATCCTTTGTTATGAAACCTCATGATCTTACGTCACAACTCAGAGAGAGTTATTCTGTAAGATTTACCTTTTTACAACACTGTGAGCAGACAGGCCTGAAAAAGAGAAAGAATAGGAAGTTGTGAATACAATTTATAATCCTTTCTTAGATTATCTACATAAAATTTTTAAAACAGTTGAGATAAAGATTTCAAATGTTTTACTTTTTGCAAAACTGGCAGATGTAAGACCAGGTGAAAAGGGAAAACCTTTTGGATCGACAACAGAAGCAGAGCTATAAGAAAAAATATTAGAACAAAAATAAATAAATGCAGACATTCAATAATGTGAGCAAATAAATTTGTTGACACTAGAAATCACATTCTTTGTATCTCTAAGGGAAAATATATTTGCCCTTTCACTTTTGGCAAAGTGGAGAAAGGTACAATTCAATCAATTCAGTATTACTTCCATAAGTGAGTCAGCCATGTTGACTTGTTTTTTACTTTAAAGTGAGTTGTACAAGTTACCTTTCCTTTCTTCATAGCAATGTAGATTTCTTTGTACTGCTGGAACTTCTCCAGCTCCGCCTTGACCAGCACCTGTCTGATGTGCATCACCTCCTCCACTGTTAGAGACAGACACTCCACAGGGAAACAGAACTCCTCCTGCAACAACAGCACACACACGCAGGGTTTCTGTACTGTGACTGTATGGAGCCAAATCTATGCCATAACAAAACATGATTCACAAATTCCCCACTATTCACTTGCAAACACAATGTGGTTTGCAAATACAAAACACGTGGTGTGAAAATTACAGTTTTTTTCGATTGCATAAACACTCAAAATGTATTATACAAATATCAAAACCTTACACTCGAGGAGCAAAACATCTGCCCAGATTTGCACCACTATAAGAACAATGTCAGCCTCACACCTTTTGTAAAATCAATCAATCAAATTTTATTTGTATAGCCCATATTCACAAATCACAATTTGTCTCATAGGGCTTTAACAGGTGAGACATCCTCTGCCCTTAACAATACACACATTGATTTGCAAAACACTAAACGCACTTGTATACATTAGACACAGAAGTATATCATGATGTCACTTCCTTGCAATTCCAAAGCACTGACTGTCAAATTAACACCCCTATGAGCCAATTGGTTCAACACAGCCATCAGGTGTGTGAACACATGATTGCTTAATTGTAGACACACCAATCAGGTTGAGTTCACCTGACTTCAACCAAAATGGAAGGAGTCAGAAGAGGAAGAAGAGTGAGGGTGAGATGGGGGATCCAAGGAGGAGGAGAAGGAGGGAGAGGTAGAGGCGGAGGCCCTGCCAGATGTAGAGGAAGAGGAAGACCTGAAGCAGGAGGAGAACATGCTCAAAGATGAAGAGGACCAAATTTATCAAATGAAATTCGTGCATCACTAGTTGACCATGTCGAGAACCACGGATTGACGCTGAGGGAGGCCGGACTAAGAGTTCAACCAAATCTTTGCAGATATACAGTGAAATCTGTCATTGTAACCTGTACTGGATACAGAAAATTCTGTCTGATATTTGCTGAGCTTACAGTGTTATACACCCTACAAGAGTGTTTCATTTTGCAAAGGATCTGAGGACTTCTGCTGATTGGGTGTGTGGTTGTGCTTATTGTGTGTAGTGTTTTGAAAAACCGCGCCCTGTTTTAAAAATCGTGCTGTAGCAATCGAGAAAAACTGTAACAAACTAATGCATTTCGTTTTACAAACACAAAACACATCAGACAAACAAATACACTACTTGTTTCTAATAAATTATGCTTCAGAAACAAATAGCCTTCCACATTTCATACAAATACAAAAAAATGAATCCCAAAAGCACAAGAAAAATGTGTCCTACATGTACAAAAATAAATCTTACATGTACAAAAATAAATTTCTGCTGTTACTGCTGTGAAACACAGTCAATCAAAACATGTTGAGATCTTTTTAAAGAAGAACAAGACAGAAATTGTGCTCATGGAACATTGCACTTCAGAGGAGAGTGAAATACTGGATCTATTTTCATACAGAAGCAGAAATTCCAACGAATGCCTACATCACTCTGTTCCTGTTGGATGTGTAGATAAGCATCTGTCTGCTCAGACATTTGCCAACATAACCTAATCGCTGAGTTATAGAAAAATTTAAAAATGTGTACTTTAGTTTCAAATCCGACACTAAACGCTTCTTATTCCAAGACGACTAAAATAAACAAAATAAACAATTTGTCCCACATCCGGGCAGATTTGATGAGATGTAGTTGCAGATACTTACTTTAATTAGACTGTTATAATGTTACCAAAGGCAGTGAAATTAAGGATTTTGACCAAAGCAGAATTCAGCTCTATTGTAGGTGAATGGTCACTATTGAAGCAGGAAACATTAGGAGAGGATGGGCAGCTACAGACTGACAAACCTTATAGCTGAGTGTCATCCACTGATAGAAATTCAAACAAAAGGATAACAAATGATAGTGTCTGCTGTTTAGTTTAATCCCTCTTCATTTTCTTCTCTGGTCACTCTCTGATGTTCCTCTTTATCCACGACACTCTCCATTTCCCCCTCTATCTATCTGTCTTATTGAGTTACTGGACAGAATCATTCTGACCAATCCATCCCAAGCTCCAGTTCCTTAAAAAAAGCCCATTTTAATGCTGATGCATTGTGGGAGTTTTTACTGATGGTTTTTTATTCACTTTTTAAAAATGTTTGTGGGGTATAAGGACATGTAGGTAACGGTGTCTGACTCACCAGAGACCTGGAACTCTGTCTGGAAGGTGGCAGAAACTGTCGCACGTTGGTCGGGGTTTCCTTCTCGATGGAGTGTCTCCTCTGGGGGGTCTGACGCCTCTCTGGCTGAGGTGTGGAGGAGATTGGAAGGAACATGGGGGGAGCTGGTGTCCATAGACAAAACAGAAGAGAGCAAAGAAGGCTGCTTAGGTGGGAGAAACCCCTGACTTGTTAAATCAGAGCTCAGGTACAGAGGTACAGACAGAATAGAGAAGTAGAATTACCAGTCTCAGTCCAAATACATATTTTCACAGACTCATATGAAGTCACTGTGACCTTGATCTTTCAGCTTCAATCAACATTGTCGAATTATTTCATCTCATCGTTGACCACCAAAACCATCTATAAGTCAAAATGAATGTTTGTACCAAATCAAGGTATTCTTGAGATATCATGTTCACAAGATTGGGACTAACGGAGAGACGGACAACCTGAAAACACAATACCTCCGACCGCTGACTGTCGGAAGGATACAAATGCTGGTGAGACTGTAAAATCAAAACAACCTCATAACTGATTAGTATGTGCATTAAGTTGAGGAGGTGACTGAGCTGTAACAGGGAAGTATTTCCTCACTCACTTTTCTTCCCCAGCACCGACTCCGGCGATGTATCATCCATCACAGATGTGGCCATACTGGAGCTGCTGGCTGATATGGGCCCACAAATCTCGTCCTGAATATGTGGAATACACAAGCAACTCACTCATTACTTACTCTGCACATGCAGGATGCAATGTTTCCAAAAATCCCACACACACACAATCCAAGCACACAGACGCATAAACACACAAACTCATTACACTGTCATCAGAGTCTGAGCTGATAAGCTCGGCGAGGCTGGGAGCCTTCAGGAGCCTTTTCCTCGGAGGTGCAGAGTGACATCCGGAGAGCTCTGGTCTTGGAGAAGCTGTTCCGTTGCTCAGAGACAGAGAGCTGGATGTCCTTCTGCCCATGTACGGACTAAACTCATCTGTTCAGGGCCACACAAAGAGACAGTTATTCAGTTATAGACAGAGAAAAACACTTGAGATGAATCTCAACTCTTCACACGATTCCTTGCATCTTTAGGCTGTTTTTCTTAAAAATCGACCATGAATGTTGCGTCCTCCCACACAGATTTTGTTCAGTTAATGTAAGAATGGGAGGTAGGATGATAAGATGCAATGAATCCTGTTAGAGAAGACTGAGATCCATCCCAAGTGAAAAGAGGGCAGGAATGGTGAGTTAAGTTGGTCTGAGGGGAGGCAAAGGAGCAGGCTGGTGTTACACACGGAGCATGGAGGCATCTATAATGAAATGTAATTTGGACTCTAAACTCCCTAAACAGGATTCTTTCTGCAGACAACCAAAGATAAACTCTTGAAACCAAGTCACTAACAGGGTCACTGAGCCCTGAATCAATTCAACGTAACGAACCACCTATCAAGTTCCCTTCTTCTTAACTGTGATTTCTGGGAGCCCAAATGAACAAAAGAAACAACCTGAAAAGAGGGTTTTAGAGGGAGGCAGGGAGTGTGGGAAGGGGAGACAAGCAATTGCTACACCAGACAGATAAAGGGCCACGGCTGATAGGATCTGTAGGATCCTTCAAGTCTCTTCTCCTTTCGGGAAAAGCAACGACATGAGCTCATTGTCTCAACAGGCGCTAAACTAGAGCTGTGTCTTTGCCATGTTTTAAAATTCACTGAAACACAAATAGAGTAGCCATTATTAGCCATAACTGTACACTTTACCTGCATCTTTACCAGAACTTAGCATTCAAATATTCAAGTAGAAGAAATATTAGTTCACAGCCAGGGAGGCAGACAGAAAAGGCTGTTGGGTTACAGGTGAACAAGGCCTTTCTTAACCAGAGCAGTGCTCATACTTTACCTGTTCCTGTACGGAACAAATCCTGTGGCATACTTCGAGTTTTGCCAAAGCCTAAAAGGGGACAGCTCCTTCATTAGGATAACTACAAAAGCATTCCATTATGAGCATGTGCTGACATAGACACCGATGATCTGTGATGACCAATGCAGTCCAAGTATTATTTTGTACTTTTTATCTCAGACACTTCAATACTTTGAGATTTGGGGGGAATGTGGTTATCCTCACTCTGTTACATTGGTGGATCAGTATTACTCTTGTGTCAGTGCAATTAAGCTTTAGAGCCAGGAGGTCACACACTCACAAGCACAGCCAGTGTTGCCGAATCACCTCCTGGCTCTGGCTTAATAATTAGCGTACAGACATAAGAGTGGTATTAATCTTCCTATCTAACTCTCAGCAAGATAGTAAAATTTCCCCAAATGTTTAACTACTCGTCAAAATTGTTGCAACCTTGATGACTTCATGACACCATGACCATCATACAACGAAACAATGTGATAGTTCATAAAGAATTGGGCGCCGGCGGTTAAAATCATTTAGCAGAGTTGATGCAAACAGTAATGTGGGTATGGCCCTCATCAGGTCCATTAAAGTGTGTGTGGGTATGTTCAATCTCTCTATCAAAGAGTAACAGAGTAAAAGAGAATCAAACTGCTCTCTCTGTGCAAGAGTTATCAATTATAGAGGAAACTTTTTACACACCCACACACACACACACACACAAACACACTATTGGACAGCATGAATGAGAGAGTGTGAGGCGATACAGATTGTGGTGTGATGAGAGACACTGGCTGCAGTAGAAGGGAAAGTGTATTACTGCATTATTCTGATTTCCTTTCCGTTGATGACTCTTGAAGACACACGCAGTTACTCCTTCGGCCGTTGCTCCTTCCTTGATTACACTTCCGGCCGAACAGTTCCACATCACAACAGTATGTTTGAGGAATTGTGAGCTTAGCAAAGGTGACACCTCTCCTGAGTGTTTAGAGAGCAGCAGAAAGTTACATAGCCCTGTCCACTTGTCTGACAGGAGCTGTAGATAAGAGGGACTGTATGAGCCGTTGACTCAGCACCTCTACTGTTCAGGGTGATGGAAACATCAAAATTATTTCCCGTACAGTGAAGTCGGAAGTGTGCTGAGGTAACACTAATTGTATTTCTCAACCCTTCCCTCAGCATTCAAACAGAAGCGTGTTTCAATTTCTCAACACAGGAACAAAGCTACACACAGGAGAAACAATGTAATAAATACAAATAGACTGTGTCATGATTCTTCTCCCTCTGTTGAACTTTTGAAAAGACTGGACTTTGGATTTGTGTTGTGTACTTGCAGTTGTGTTTGTGTTGTGACTTTGCTTGGTGTATTTAGATGTCTGTGTTTGTGCTCTGTGTTTCCATTCCTTGTGTGTCTCTGCCTAAGGTTAGATACTGTCTTGTGATCTATTTTGTTGTCGGGGTTCCTATTTTATTTAGAATTTTCTTTCCCTGTGTGTCTTTTTTGATTTCTTTCCCGTCTTTGCCTGTTTTTCCTCCTTTGTTTTTTATCTGCCCCCTATTTATTAGTTTTACCTGTGTCTTGTTAACTTGTGTATTTAATCACCGTGTTTCCCCTTTGCTAGTTCTTCTCATCAGTTTGTCTGAGAGTGTTTCTGTGGGTTTCATATTATTATTCCTTGTGTGTTTGAACTTCTTCAGTTATCGTGTTTTGGGACCTTTTACCTTAATTTAGACTGCCTTACTGTGAAGTGGAACAACTAAGTTATAAATAAAGAATTAGTTTGATCTATCCTCGTAAGTCATCAGCCTTTGGGTCCTCACCTTGCTCTGGACGAGACATACCTGGATGATGTGCCAGAATTCACTGGCAATCAATATAGTATCTTAACACTGGTGCCTTTTCACAGCAGCAGGAGAGGAGAACCCTTTTGATTATATTCCAGTCGCCATGTGAGGCAATGTGTTCTGTTTTATTCGGACAGAGATGAGTCTTATCTCCTCATTTAGCAAATTCGGATAATAATAGAAGTTATAGGATCCCCTCTTCTGACAAAACACCATGGGCAGTGAGGCGTGCACATTTAATGAAACTTGCCCATACTACTTAACAATAACAATCAGCTCACTGACTGTTATTTTGTATGCATAAATAGATACATACAAAGGATCAGCAACACATTTCTTAGCTCTAGAGCCAAAAATATATATATATTATGTGTAATGTAATGAGATTAATCACATTCTAGCTTTAGAAAGTACATGAGTCCCGTAGACTCACATTAGCTTCAGTTGAACTTAAGACTACGTGTTAATAAAGTACTGTGTGTCATTGGCAGAGAAATTGGTGTGTGACAGAATTTCTTCGTAGCCAGCAGGCTTTTTAAAAATGTTATCTTGTTTAAAATGTTATGTATCATTTATTTATTATAACTGCTTTTTCGTAAATTTTACTCCTTAATTTTGTGGATGTAATTGAAAAAATTGGTGACCTGAGTATATTGAGCAGTATATCAAATATCCAGTATGTATCTGTTTTCCCCATATAAACACAGAGGGTATCACATGTCCTTAGTGTAACCGAAAATCCTGTGTATCCACTCTGTCGGTCAAATGTGTCACTCATCACTTTGTTCTCACCAGTGTCTCATCCTCCTACTGACCTGTGTCTCACATCATCACAAGGTTTCACCCCCACACAAAGCAGGCAACCATCACCAACCACTGAAGCATGACATGAGATGTGTGCAGAGTGTGCTTATGTGTGTGTGTGTGTGTGTGTGTGTGTGTGTGTGTGTGTGTGTGTGTGTGTGTGTTTGCATGTGTCTGAGCTAGGAAAGCAGATGGGCAGCCACAATAAGGAGGTTAACAGAAAGTCATGAAGAAAATAAATTTTAAAAAAGCCAGGTAAGCAGCGAGGAAACTTTACCTGACGCATCAAAACTGAAAGACATGCTAAGTGGCCGAATTACTGCAAGAAAAAACAATCATGGCATAGTATAGTTATTGCTGTGGAGGAGGTAAATTAAGGCAAGACTTATAAATTAAGACAGGGGTATAACATGCTTATAGTCTACGTTCAGATCACTGAAGTATAAACACTTTCAGGATGGTAGATAATAGCATTTAAAAAAACCATAGCCAATGGTGAGAGATAAGTGACATTCAGAAACAGTAGTTGTTTTAGTACAATTAGTGGTCATGGAATTGCAGACACTTAGCATTATTATTCATGTACACCTTTCACTATATTGTACACAATATAGTCAACAAAACAATAATGTGCATTTGTTGCAATGCAAATATGATAAGTTAGGCAGAATTAGCTATAAGAGCAAAGAGCAGAGGTGCAAATAAAAGTGGAGCAAAGTGTAAATAAACTGCAAGCATCATGTGCAAGAGAGAGAGAGAGAGAGAGAGAGAGAGAGAATGTGTGTGTGTGTGTGTTTGTTTGTGTGTGTGTGTGTGTGTGTGTGTGTGTGTGTGTGTGTGTGTGTGTGTGTGTGTGTGTGTGTGTGTGTGTGTGTGTGTGTGTGTTACATAACAAGAACAGTGACGAAGACTTGGCAGTTTCCTTACCCAGCCTTCCTCTGCGGACCTGATCAGGGGACACAGGTCGCAGTTTCCTCTCTGCTTTGATTTCCTCCAGGATCCGCTCATGCAGGGTTGGAGGAAGCTGAGTTTGTGGCTTCAGCTTGCGAGCTGACGCCTAGCACAGAGGATGATAGATAAAAGAAAATACGTGAAAACAGTGAGTGAGTAAGTTGTGAGAAAGAAATTGTTGGGACATGGTTTTTGTGCAAAAAGGCAGGTCTTTCTTTCAGGCCTGTATTCGAAGTAAAAACCTGAAAGCACATGTCCTGACAAGCCGCATGGGCTGGAGAATACTCAATCTCCCAGAGTGCAATGTGTTCTCTTTGTCCTGAGAAGGTCAAATAACTCCGTCTCCCAGGAGGCAACATGTCCCCTTTGTTTCAGCATCTTCGCACATAGGTGCGAATTTCTACCAGGATCAGCTGCCAATTGGTAAAATCTGGCCACATGACCTGGAGGCCACTGGGCCTATATAATAGCAGGCCTCCCCCAAAGTCTTTCTCTTTCTCCAATCCCTCGGAGGGCCGAAGGCTGCTCCAGCAGCGCTCTTCTCCACCGACCACCACTGAGGAAAGCAGGCCGCTGGCCTTTCCTCCTGCATCGGCGAGTGGAGGAACCGGATTCCTCCAGCTCAAATATTCTTTTTCCAACAACTGGAGGTCAAAGGTCGAGCTTCCAGCTCATCTTCTCAAGAAAACCTCCACGCATCTCAAGCTTCTTCTAAACTCCTTGCAGCGACTCGGTGTCCTGCAGGTAAGAACTACAGATTCAATAAGAAACGGAACTGCACAGCTCAACAGAACCGCGGAAGCAGAGACCACACGAACCAGAGACTTCAAAAGCCAGAACTGCTACCCGAACTGCACAGCAACTTTCTCCCTGTCCTTGGACTGGTAACATTATCTGGGCTTAATAATTTTACTAGGCTAAGCAAGACTGTTTAATTGATTCTGTGTGGTGTTTATAAGTTTGATATATGTGGTGATATTGTGTTACAAGTTAAATCAAGGTTAATGTGAGTTGGGCTCTACAAAGACCCTGCCATTTTCTGATTAGCATTCTCACAGACCCCGCATATCTCTTCACCTACTTAGCTACGTCCCCCGACCAGAAGGAGGGGTGGGCCCTGCTAGCTTAGAGATCTTAAAAGATCACAGGAAGGTGTGACTCTCTTTGTTAGCCACCAGAGAGACCCTCACACACACACACACACACACACCCACACACACACACATCTTTATTAGTTAGTATATTGTTTAGTAATTGGTGTTTTATACTTATTATGTTTATAATAAATGCTTTCTTTTAACCTTGTCCTGTCATTAATGTTGCATAAGTGAAGTTTGCCAACCTCTACACTGTCAAGAACTCTATAAACCTTAACTGTTCATTATATAGTCTTTAATAGTAAATATTAAGATTTCTAATTGAACTAGATCTAAATGAGACTGATCTTAATCAATAAATTGGCTATCTTTTCCCTTCTATGAAGGGTGGTGCCCCGCGAGAACTTAGTCAAACTAAAGTTATGATTTAAAATTAATATTTTATATATTAATGTTTTATTTTTCTATTTTTGATAACCAAATTTATTGAACGCCTAAAGGCACACTAGCTTATGGTATCATTCCTAACCATTATTGCACAACAAAATCAATGACACTAACAAACAGCTAAAACCAGCAGGCCAGTTCTTCAACCGCTACCCAGAGTTCAGTCCCATGATTGTAATATTTATATCATATTCATATTTACACTGTAATGACACTTCATGTAGAAAGCTGCTACATTCTTGCTTCACTAGAAAGGCTACAGTGGTTTTAACAAAGCTCCAATTTAAAGAATTGTGTGTCTTCCAGTCGGTTGTCTATGCATTCAGCTGATTATGACCCATAGTTGTCTTATTACATGACATGTAGTAGCTGTTTTAATTATGACAGCAACAAGGTCTTTGCTAAGCCTGGGCCACACTGGGTTAGCACGTGACAGCTACATCGCTGATCTGCTGTGTCTCACAGGCGTCGGTTATTCAAACACGGAGCATGTCTGCTGCATGTTTGCAGTGGAGCTGCTACATTGGTTTCTGGTATGATCACTGTAATTGCTCAAATAAAAGTAGGGCTCCCTAGAGGAGCAGCGTGGCATACGTGCCTACGACGCAGGCAGCGGGCCACTCTTAACTGATAACATGTGTAAAACAAGATATTCCAAACGTGTTGCCCATGCAGCCATTCTGGCACTTGCGTAAGGAGTATGGATGGGACTTGGAGCTGGATGGGTGGACCAAACACACACCACTCACACATAAAAGAGCTGTTTGTATCCTATATGAAACCAATAGTCATTCTTGTTTGTTTCATCCAAACAAAAATTGTCCTGCAGAAATCCCAAGGATAGCGAATATCACATAGTTTCTCTACCAGGGAGAACAACCATCGATAAAATGTCCCTCTCAGTACATATGTTGTGATGACATTTTTAAACTCTAAAATCAGCATTGGCATCCAGTATGGTGGCATCTAAATTTAAAACCTTCAAGTAACTTGTCTTGTAAGGCATAGATCGTGAAAATCCTCGAACAATAAAAGTAAAGTAATAAAGTTTAAAATGAGTCTTTTTGTGAATGTAAATGTTTGTCTAAGCCATTGTGATGTCTGGGGTAAGATTTAGGATGGGGACTATATCAGATTATCATCATCTTGCTAATAGAGAGTGCACCGGTCTGTTTTCAGGTCTTCATTGGCTCTGCAGGGACAGTGTCCGATCCAATATCATATTAAATCTACTGGCTTTATTTACTCACAGGGTTGAGAGGTGGTCTGGACCTGATGAACTCCAGGATGACTTCATGAGCACTCTTCTTTAACCTGGGTGGGATGTCTCCATTCACCTAAAACAACAGAACAGGGTTTCACATGTTCTTGTATTAGGTAATTGTATAATTTGTTATATATAGAAAATAAAAATCAACATGATTGAAAATTGTCCATCAAATGTTGTGTGACAACAGTACAAACCCCAAAGATATTCAACTGAAAATGATACAACACAATAAAAGGCCGCAAATTCTCACATAAGAGCAGTTGTTTAATCTACTCTATACAATTCACAGAATTTTCTGCTACACTCTTAATTATCTTGTGCCTTTATTTCCATCTCGCTGTTCTGTGTAGAAGATATGAACATGTGATAGGGAGAGCATTGTTGTTCTGCCTTTATGGAGGACGTCATAGAGCTGAATCAGCATGGCGGGAAAGATGCCGACACAGTCACACGACTCTGAAACTGCACACTATCTAAAATCGAGTTTCTATTCGAGGATCTTTGTTTGATGGGGATCTAGTTGTTGATTTGTTCATCTGCATCAAATGAAAAACTGGAGCCTCAAAGTGTCAAATCTCCGTGCATCGTTAAAATTACAAGATAGTTGTGATACTGCCCCTGTGTTAAGCTTTTGAAACACTTTTGATTTGTATTTGGATGTATTGTATGGGTGGTTGTGGCTGAGGGGTAGAGCGGTTGTCCTGCAGCCAGAAGGTCGGCAGTTCGATCCTCAGTCTTCACCATCCGCATTTCTTTAACAATGCCTTTTGCCTCTGAGTTTTGGATACCACTGCCTTACTGACTGCCATTCGCTCCGCCCTATTTTTAACTCAAATTAAAGACTGTTCATTGGATCTGTCCTTGTCTATTGTCAGCATGACTCAGAGGGAATGTCCAGCCCTGTGCTGGTAGCCAACACAGCATTTCTCCAGCCTGTAATCATCATGTAACAGTTGCAAGTTTTTCAAAGCAGTTTTTCCTTAAACTGAAATATGGCATTAGCTTCTGTGTATTGTGTGTGTGTGTGTGTGTGTGTGTGTGTGTGTGTGTGTGTGTGTGTGTATGTGTGTGTGTGTGTGTGTGTGTGTGGTCAGAACCAGACACTAACCATGACTTTGCGTAGCTTGAAACGTTGGAACCTGATGTCATCCATGAGCATCTCATAGGGAGTGAGCTGGTACTCGATTGGCAAAGGGTTGAACTGGCGCTCTTGCACCTTCTTTAGCTTGACTCCGTCACGCAGGTTCCTCATCACCTGGACCCAGAACCGAGCCTGACAGAGGGAGAGAAGGGCAGCATGGAAGAGGAAACATCAAAAATAGCTTGTGACCCTTTGGATATGAGTATACACAATAGAAAAAAAAGTTTTCTTTATCAGTGCCAATTCTTAGTGATACATGCAACTATGAACTACTTTTGATATGACACCAAAACGGGGCATTGACCCTTAAAGTCACTTAAACTTTGATGAGTGAAAAGATCAATTGAAGCTGGAGGTCATAGGACAGGAGACTTGTTGCCTACCCAGTCAGTGTTCTGCAGTTCATTCAAGTCACCGCTGGATTCCTCTGAAGACTCCGCCTCCATTTTACGGAGGTTCTGGTAAAAGAGACAGAGACATAGGATATAAAACAAGAATCCAGCAGAATTATTGCCCTGTTGTATGTCTCAGTTACAGACTTGCAGTTACAGTCTACAAAGTCATTTAACCTTTATTTCAGCTCCTAAATACAGTGAGGTAATTTATAATATAGCCGAGTACAGTAAATAACCAAATCATTCTTAGACACCAAGAAAACACAAATAAACAGTGGTTTAAAAATCAAGAGCAAAATTTGAATCTTTAGGAAATAAATACAGTTCAAACTGGACAAGAAAAACACCCTTTGCGTTTTTATGACCGCTGAAGGCTACCACATGTTCTCTTTTATGTTTGGAAGGGGAGGGTGAGTTGAGGGGTATTCACCTGCAACATGCAATGTCACCACTAGATATCACTAAATTCTGTTTAAATTCTCTAAATTAGGCTTAACACTACTAGCCCTAAAATGTAAAGTCACTTTGTATCTGAGGTTGTGTTTAAAGCTATAAACACATATATGTTCCTTTTTCAGTGTAAACAGACCAGTATACCTCATGGGGGCCAAAGCTTTATGAGGAAACACATAATTTCTGAGGTCCTAGTTAAGTTTAGGGGTAAGATATGAAATTTGGTAAGGTTAAGGTTAAGGTTAAGGCTAGCCATAAGTGAATTTAGGTTGCGTAAGGTTTTGGTTAGTCTGTCAACAATGAATGGAAGCTAATGCAGTGTCCTAACAAGGTTAGCTGCACAATCTGCCCAGCTGACTGCAAATCACTACAATTCAACATCTTCCTGCTCAGGAACAGCTGCCTTGGCTGGACTGGAGGCTCAATGTAGCGGTTACATAATATCTGTCGCACCATGATGCATAATGCACTCTACATGCATACTGTGTATACAGTGGTCTATTTACAAAGGGTGATGCTTAAGTGCTTACTAACTTATAACAGACCATAAAATCTAAGCAGTGCTAATTTGAACATTGAAGAGCCTAGAGCCTAGACACTTTAGTTCATTACATCATTATCTCATTGGTATGAGCAGCATGGCTCTCCATCAAATCCACACATCTCCATTTCAAAAGGCCGATTTCAAAGTCAGCATTTTAATTCAGTCATGAAATGCAACGCTTGTGTAGACAAAACCCAACCGTCATACCCTTAAAAGAGGTCCACATGAAAAATGACAAGCATTAAAGGGTGGACACACATACCCCAATCATGCAACACTGTTTACCCCTAAAACTCCAAAAGTGTTTTGTGGACTCAAACCCACCCCTCCATCGGCATAGGGGTGAGTAGATAATGAGGCGTGCTATCCCTTTAAAAACACACACACACACACACACACACACACACACACACACACACACACACACAATTTATATATGAACATTCACACAACAGATCAGACTCGCACATCTGCATGAACCATCACATAGGTCTGTATACTGTACATGTGTACTCTGTCTAACATCCACACACACACAATACTGAAATTGTGACCTAATGTTGCTAAATAAGAAGTCAGAGGATCAGCAAAGTGATTACAAATCATCATATAGAGACCATGAATAACTGCACAAAATTTCCTGGCACTCAATCCAATCTTTGACGGACAGAAGAGGACACAGTTCCTCAGGCTCGGTACTCACTCTCAATAAACCTAAAATACCTTTTACACTGATATTCTTATGAGGTGGTAGCCTGGATATGGGGGTTTGGTGGGTGGAGTGTGTCTGTTTTGCTTTCCTTCCTGATTTGTTATTTATATATATTTTGTGTATGTGTCTGTTGAATCACAACTAAAGGAAGACTTGACGGTTTGGCTTAAACTATCTAGACTAAAATAAAACAAGAACATTAAACAGTGTTTGCTTCGTGCAGATGATCTCATCCTGTATTTTCCATCTTTGTCCTCCAGCTGGTAGATTGCTCACATGTAAGAAAGCAACGTGTACCTCTGTCATAAGAAAACGTTACTTGTTGGGGCTAAAAAGGCTGCAGTTCCCAGATTTCCTTGCTTTATAAGCTCCTTCTTTCTCAGCCTTCTCCACCCTGAGTCCTCTCTCTCTCTCTCCTCTCTATTTCCTACCAGAGTTATGTAACCTACAAAATCCCCTTTATTCATTCAGATGCATTAGCACAGTAAAAGGGCAACAGCAGCAGTGCATAGCAGGAAGGAACCCTGAGGAGGAAGACAGCAGACACACACACACACACACACACACACACACACACACACACACACACACACACACACACATACACATACACACATACCACAACTAAATCCTGCACTTGATCATATACTGAATGTGTTTCGAAATAAAAGAGAATATTTGAATGAGTGGATGATGCATCTGGAATGAAAGGCTCGCACTATCAGTTCATCTTAATTTTCCCCAAGACAGTTTTCAAATATTTTCATTAAGTGGAAAGCATTGTTTAAAATGCAAAAGTTTAAATAGACATTGGGTCTTTAATCACCATTAACAGCAAATGGAGCATTAAAGTGAGTTTGTGCAGTTTGTCTCTGTTTAATCACAATTCTCTGTGGAAAGTAATTATCTTGCTCATTGTATTTGAGGATAATATTATTATTATTTTTGGACAAGATGTAAAGGTTTTATATAGAAATGAATACCGAATATATCGTGCATACAAAAAAAATTCTGGATTTATTTCCCTTCTTCTATTGTTGGCTTCACTCACTTACTTCACATGAAGTAAACAGACGTAACATAGCAAACATAGCTTATGTTTCCATATTCATATTATTTGCTGCCTTAAAATTATCTCCACTCTTTTAACATCCTATTATTTGTTATATTTTTTTATCTCTTTTAGTATTTTTATATTTCATCTTCATCATTAGGGCTCGAGGACGACTATGCGAAGGAAACTATTGAAATTGAAATGTATATTAACACACGAGCAGCGTGCTATTGCCCTTTTGCTTTTCGTTTGATTATTCAGGCAAATGATTGACATTTATAAACTGGAACATGCCCAAAAACTCACCAAAGTTTGCGGGCGCTTAAGGCGATGAAAATGTACGTATTATGGAGTATTTGGAAATGGGCGTGGCTAAACGGCTCAACAGCGCCCCCCTAAAACACAGCAATACTATATGGTTTAACCGATCTTCACGGAATTCAGCACAGACCTGTAGCATGACCGGATGACTATTTTTTTAACTCCACTGTGCATTGTCCAACCGGCACTAAAATTCTCACCTATGATCAGAGTCCCGACCTGAACAGATCTATTAGTCTGTACGTAGTGATAGCGCCACCTCCTGGCAACAGGAAGTAAGCCTCGTTTTACAACTTTACTTTGATTTACATCATATTTTCACTGTGTGGTCTGCACTTCATGGCGTGGACCATCGTGATTAGTGGGCGTGGTTTGGCAGACACATGAAGTGAAGCGTTTATCCTTCCTGTGGTGCACAAAACACATGCAAAGCTCTATTCTTTGTCTTTGTATACATACCTAGATGTTTATCAACCCTCTCTTTCCAGTGAACACTAATGCTTTAGTTTCTTACACTGAGAACTTGAAACCCCATCAATATAACCATTTTCTACCGCATGAATTGCCACTTGCATTTTCCCATAATATGATGAACACATCATTAATCATAATAAAAAACAATGCCCTGAGGAGTACCATTTGCCACCATATACCTTATTGACAAACGAATCAAATTCGCTGATCCAATTATTAAGGTCCTTCTACTGTGTCTCCTTCCTCTTCTTCGTTCTGTTTTCCTCTAACCTGTTAGTGTTCTGGCTAAAACGCCTAACTAAGGCATACCCAAATTTTGATCTCTTTGGACAGTCAAGTTGTCTTTATTAATACATATTACAACCATCTAAGTCTATAAATACGCAAATAAAGAAACTTAAAGGGGTTAAAGTGTTTATGGATTAGAGGATTGATGGAATAAAGGCAATGCCTTTGACCTTGCCTTGAAGAAGACCATTTTTTCTAACAGATTTCAACATTATCAGAAATCTGGAAGAGAAGGCAAACAAGCAGATCAAGCTCTGCAGTTAGAGATAATAAAAATCAACAAATCTTGAGAAGCTATACTGGGATGTGTTTAAGACCTGCAATTATTATAACTTTTCTGTGCATTGTCCAATCAGCCTCAAACCTCTTTCACACAATCACATTCCTGCCCTGAACTAATCCATAAGTCAATATTGACTCATCATTACAGCGCCACCTGCTGGCGACGGAAAGTGACATATTTTATACTTTGACCCACTGCTCCTGGCTGCTTTACAATATACAGCTCAAATGAGGTCAAACAAGTCATAAGACCATGGCTAGAATTGTGACATTTAAACATTGAGGTGCAAAGCAGAAGAGGTTATCATAACTCCACTGTTTATTGTCCAATCAGCACCAAAATTCTGTCACATGATCAGAGGCCTGGCCTGGACGGCTCCATATGTAATCATTGTTTTGCTCTATTCTTTTGCTTTTATTCAGTACATTAATTTTCTCATGCCCCATGAACTTTACAAAGGCCCCAGCCTTTGCAAAGTTCATTTAAGTGGCCAGACCCCCATCCTGCCAATGAATGGACCTTTGAGGAATTGAATGCAGAGATTAAAGGCTTAGATTGTCTTGATTAAATCAAACAGTAATGATTGACTGAGTTGATTATTTGTATTAAAAGGAGTTTTAACATAAGAATAAGGTGTTAGAGAAAGATGGGAGTTAGCATGACATAGCATGAATAATATGGAATTTCCGAAGTGTCCATTCTCGTGTTTATCTACAGTCATAACCATGGATGACTATCTGAATCATCTCTTTCACAGTGGAAACATGGCTGTTCTGTCTGTGATCTTAATATGTCTCTGTTATGTCCATGCCTATTTCATGCTACTATTCAGTCCTTCCATTGTAAGTGATGGAAGTATCTTTCCTTTATCAGGAAAGATACTGCACTCAGATGTTACTGTCATACTCTGCTGGTTTCCTCACTTGAACCTTTAATAACCAGGCAAAGAGAAAACTGACTACATGCAATATAGTCAGCTGAACTGGTAAATATTTATTACATAAGAGCTATTATCTTTGTTAAAGTCATTATGTGAAAACTATTTTCAGCATGAGAATAATAAAATACGTATATGTCTTTTACAACTAGTAACATTTGAAAGAGGGAATCATTAGAATGGCATTTCAAAGTCCATCATTCCCCTTTAATTCAATCTAGCAGCACCACATTCCACACACAGAAAAATATGTCTTCTATGTCGGACTTTAAAAATATATCCATGATTTGTAACCTGGGAAATCTTAAAAAATGCTGAATGATCCACAATGTTGAAGAAAGCGATACAAAATTCCTGGATTTTGCTCCCTGATTTGGATCTGTAACAAAATGTTATGGTTTCTTCTTTGACCGATACTACATCGTTCTACCAAATTTCAAAGTAATTTTTCCAGTATTTTTTTTTTCCATTATTGTGCTTACCTACAAACCAGTAGGGGTGAAAATGTAACCTTCTTGGCTGGGTAACAATGTGCTTCTTTGCCAAATAGATATTGAGTGTTTTTTTGGAATATAAAATAGTGCTGACTTTGCCTCTGTCAGGGTAAAAAAAAAGAGAGAAAGTCATGTTGATCAGTGGGTTGTGTGGGGCATGTAAGGTCACAGTGCTAAAAGTGATGCCTCAATATGTCCTTCATGGGCTGCACAATGGTCAGGGACCATGTTGTAACCCTTGACTAAAGGGGAGCCCAATATCCAGTCTGTTTGAGTTGTGACAAAACTGGTAGTGTAAAAAAAGAGCTTATGTATTCACCATACTACAAAAAGTATTTTTTTTCTATATCTGCTGTTTAATTTGCAACTAAACAACAAAAACTAAATTGTTCTACAAGTCCGCAGCCTTGATGATAACCACCCACCTCTTTGGCACTCCTGATCTTCTCCAGAAAAGTGTGCAGCTCCCTGGTTTCTGTATACAGAGCCCGACACACTGCCTGGTAGTGATTGGGGGCATCTGATAGGTTGGGTAGGTGAGTCGTACACAGCTATAGGGGAGAGACAGTGAAGTACAGAGGATGAGACAATTACATTGTATGGCTCACAGTTGCATTTCTTAAAAACTTGATGCAGAAGTGATGAGGAAGATTCACAATGTGCGATGAAATGCACTGAAATGAATGGCTACATCAATATCCATCTATACTCTCATTAATTGTAGCACCACCTGGCAGTCGTGCTCAATGACAACAGAGCTTTTCCAATTCTCTCTGTGCAGCTTTCTAAGTGTATGATGTGATATAGTGGTGACTAATGTGCTCTGACATGTTGGCAAGTTGAGGATTGTATTAGTTAAATTAACTATCAGTGGTGATGATTTGGTATGTGATTGTTCTCAGGGACACTGCATGAAAACAAAAAATATTAAACACATTTGCAGACATTGGTAAACAACAGTCATTGACCGTGGATTACAATTTACAAAACAGCTATGCCCGAGGTCAGCCATCCTGCTGCCACATGAACACAAACACACAAACGCACTAACACACACAAACACACACACAATGACAGATTATGCCTTGTGTCTCTCAGGGGTGCAGAAGGCACAATTAAGGTTAATGCTTGTCATGCCATTTGTCTTGACTGCATTCCAGATAGAAAGAAGTTACTAAAGTCACTAAACACAGAAAATAACAAAAAACATCTCTACTCTCATAAGTGTGGGGTTATATTGCATGTAGGGTAAATGAAAGTGTTATCTTTGTTCATTTCAGACCTAAATAAATGTGGCACTGATAAATATGGTTAATTATGTGTTTTAAATATAAGTTATTCTCTGTCAACTGGGGTCAATACAGTAGGTCAAAGGATAAACTCAGGACGCACAGGGAGTGAATGGACAGAGGAGACTATTTAAAGTGACAGCTTGTTGCCATTGCCCCGGCCAGATTGCCACGTTGCTCTGATACATCTCCTTGGAGAGCAGCAATGGTGTGTATTTGTTTGTGTGACCGGGTGCGTGGTCATTATGTAAACAGTCTGAGGCCGTGTAAGGACTGACACAGCGAGTCTCTGCTGAATTGGACAACAGAGACACGTGACTCGTGGCGAGGATGAAGCAGGTTCAGGGTTCACTGTTCAGAGGCATGTTCAACATTTTCTCACTGACATTTCCTGAACAACCTGCTGACTTTATTGGTTCCTGGAATCCATCAGTGGATTAAGGTCCCTCAGCGACAGTTTTTCCATTAAAACTTCACTACACTTTCATTGTACAGCTATAATGTATAGGTTACTGTTCAATTTGAAAATAATTCTGAAACATATGCAGATAGTGCTTTATATGCTGATTTGTTATGTAAAACTCAGTAGTTTAGTGTCATGATTCTGCCATGTCTTACCTTTGAATAGACAGAAAGACTTTGAGCAGCATGGGCTCATTTTTCAATTAGAATTTTTATATTAATTTTGGATTATAATCTCCTTGTGTATCTCTTACTGTACTTCCTGTCTTTGTCTGATTTCCCTCTTAGGCTGATTAGCTGCCCATCTTGATTAGTTCACATATTTTTAGTTCAGTTAAGTATTAGGGCCTTGTCTACCATACTAACAGATATTTTCCTCTCAGTTTAAAAATAAATCTATATCCACACGACTTTCGTTTTTAAAAATATCTACATCCAGATAACACAAAAATTACTCTAAATGTTCAAACAAGCATGCCGGGCCAGTAAGTGGGAATAAGTCTAAATCAATGATCCATCAAATACCATAAAAGAATGCTGTCTGCATGGTTGATGAGCTGATGGTGTAGGTGCAGTGATGCTCAATGTAGCTGCAAACAGGAAGCTGGTATATAGCCGCCATTGTTGTAGATTGTCTTAAAATGCTGTTTGCGTGTGGACATGAGATTTTCCTAGTGTTTATTCCGCTGTGAGTCATTGACCAAGTTTTGTATTTTATCTTTGACCTTGTTTCTGCTTCTGTGTTTATATTTTCAGAACTCTTTGCTGGATCTGACTGCCAACCTGAGATGGGAGGCAGAAATATACTGTGTAGATTCTGATGACCTTTTTATTTGCTCTATTGTTTAATCAATAACCTCTTGTATGCTAACACAAGTTAACACATATTTGTTGATATTATCGTCTTATTAAGCTGCTATGGCTATTTCTTGTTCACAAATCCAGAAAACATGGAGCATCCTTATCATTCATGGGCAGTTAGGAGTCTTTATTTACTTTAGATTGAGTATGTGATTGCAAACAAGTATTTATAAAGCCCCTTTGCCACTGGTCAAAAAAACCCATCAACATCCACTGACATCCAGCTTTTATCTGCAGTGAGAATAGATACAATCACTGGTCCCTCCTTGGTCAAAAGACTCTGAAGCAGACAAGGATTTTATATTGGCTTTGGCTCCGATCATCAGTGATGTGCATGCTGGTGAGTGTGGTAAATCTTTCTTTCTTTCTTTCTTTCTTTCTTTCTTTCTTTCTTTCTTTCTTTCTTTCTTTCTTCTTCTTATGCTTTTTCTGCGTGACGTTATGACATGCATTCACCTTGCGGGCATTGAAGGCCATGATTGTTTGTGTACTTTGTTTTTTACACTTTGGGAGTTTCTAGTGCGTCCCTTATGTCATACATGACTCTCCAAGAATGAACAATGGGAATGGCAATTGGAAAGGAGTAAATGGCCTCTTTTATCCCGTTTAGCCACAATTAAAAAACCTGCATATACCCGCTAATTTTAGTGTTATAAAAGTATATGTGTGTTCACTTTTATAATTGCCAGCTAGTTGCTGCTTCCTGTTTGTAAGTGTTTGGCTGGCAGTGTGCAGTGAGGCTATCTGAGCTCTTTCTCTGAAAATATCTGCATGTCTCTTTATTAAAACAGGCTGATGAGAGCAGGGAGAGTGAGAGTGATTGAAAAAACAACTGACATCCATAGATAAGACAACCAGAGTCCCTTCCTCAGCTAGGGTACCTACCTTGAGGATATCTCTGTAACCATGAACAGTGTAGACACTATCAGGATCATCCTCTGCCTCGTCCTCCTCCTCTGTGGCCTCATAACCTTCGTCAGGGCAGGCGTCCTTTGTGGCCTCGCCAATGTTGGTCATGAGGTCGATGAGTTGCTCCAGAGGAGGACTGAGCTCCCTCTCCTCATTCTCCTTTAGTCCGTAGTCCAGAGCCTTGTAGATCATGATGCCCAAAGACTCAATCACCTGAGAGGGAACACGAGACAAAACAAAAAATCTTCACGTGATCTACATCATGCTTATATAGACTGTTTCAGTTTTGCATACACACACACACACACACACACACACACACACACACACACACACACACACACACACACTAATTTCTGCAGGTTTCCATTTGAAAGTATTAAAAGTTGATAATTATAAGCACGCCTGTATGTTATTGATTGTAAAAAAAAAAAGAGTAAAATCCATACAAATTGATATACGTTCATTGAACAAACAATACTAGTAATCTATAGAATACACACTTTGATTTTCTTTGAACTTTATCTCCCAGAAAAAATATGGATTTGTGTCTTTGTTATGTAATCTGACCATATTTTGTGTGAGCTGAACAGTTGTGACATGGAAACCTTGTGACTCAAACATTTAGGAGCATACTCCATCCTCTACTAATACACACACACACACACACACCAACTCCACATGCACAATGGCTGGCCTTTGACAGGCTGACCCTGGGAGCAGATTATTGATAGTTAATCTTGTGACGCAAAAAAGAAAACGCTATCATCACGTCATACACGTCTCTGTGCAGATACAATCTTATATCTTTCACTGCATGGAAGAATTCGGAATATGCCGACATACGTAAACTGCGCCACAGCAGCAGGATCCAAACCAACAAACAAGAGTAATAGGAACATAATTAACAATGATTTTTTTGGATCGCAGCAAGGACATTTTTGAGCAGATTTAAACCTGCACTTATCGATCTTTTAGATGATATCTGTGTTGGTAGCTGACAAACTGATATCACTCTCGATGGGATGAGAAGATTTTAAACATTTTATACAATAACAACATTGCTAGGTTTAGGCACAAACAAGTTTTGGTTAGGTTTTAGGAAGGATCCTGGGTTCTTTTGTTGGGTTAACATAAATACTTGTGTTAAGGGATATCCATCATGGCTTCACTAATAACCACTTGGTTTTGCTAATGCCTGGGTTTTAGGGAAACAAGTTTTACAAGCATACGAACATATTGGTTGTTTCCTCCTCCAGATACAATTGATAGCAGCATCTCGTGAATAAGTGTTCCTATGAGTAGCAAAACAAACAGAGGTCAGTCCAATGTTCTGACGAACCATTCTTCAAGGACTTTGTCCGACACCTGACTTTATGCTTCTCAGATACTTCTCAATTTATACCTCACAAAGACAATTACTAAAGCCACTATGGTGCTTTTACATTTGTAGATAAACATGCATTTGTCATCTGGCGGAAAACACTGATCTATCCAGATCCTCTCCCCAACATCCCCTCAGTGGCCCAAACTTTTTATTGGTGAAAAATAAAGGAATCCATTATCCGAAAAGAAGGAAAACATGCTGTTTTAACATCCACGAGTCTGCTAAGCAACAGCATTTCATTTATCTTTGTGGTACAAAGTCTGGAAAATGAAACATGTGAGTCTGATGATCTCTCACAAAGAGCTTTTCACAAGCACATCAACACCTAGCCTTAGTGCTTTCAGTACAACCAGGAGACGTCAGGAGATGCTGTACTTATAGCTCCCAGTCTGACCAGCGACCGGAGAGTCACGGCAGACAAAGGCAGCAATGCTTAAACCAAGACAAAAGACGAGAGTGACCGTTCCCCGGTCTTGTTTCCAAACTGTGTTGCTAATTCCACAGCTTGAAGCTCCGTGTAGCTTGAAGCTAGACGGAGCTAGCTAGCTTCCCTCCCAGCTAGCTTCAACCCCAGCTTCCACACAAAGTCAGCAGGGACTCCCGACACTAACTACTACCCAGTGTTTGCTTCTAACCTGACGGTATTATAGAAACAGTGTCATGATAGAAGTGGAATTAAAGTCGCGGGTTTTTGCACTGCTACCACCGCAGTTGGCATGGTGGCTAGCCCGCTAGCCTAGCCCGCTAGCGCCGTTTTGAAAGCTCATTATAACTGGAAGTGACCGTGCACACATGCCGTCAGTGCCACCGGTAGCCCGACAACTCCGCTGGCTTAACGTCACATTAATCGTAGAATCGTAGTTGTGTTTGGGTTTATTGTCAAGCAGGAAGTTTGAGGTCCGGAAATGTGAAATCCGGAAATGACGTCGTAGGGAAATTATGTCGTTCGCGGACCAATCACAGCCAAGAGCTGTCCGTGGGGTCTCCGAAATAAAGACGGACAGTTAGAAAAATCAGAGGTGCACGAAAAGCTGTCCGAGTCAAGAACTTATCAATGGATACTTTTGGTGAGAAAAGGGGTTATATGAGAGATTCGTCCTCTCCCCCATCAGTGTGTAACAGCTGGGTTTCCTCAAGGGGGGGGGGGGCCTGAATGCAACCTCTTTGTCTGAGTAATATATGACACCATGCACACACACAAACACACATGCACAAAAAAAAGCTGCACATGACAACCCACTCCTCCAGGGATTTGCTAATCTCAGGCTGTTGCTGAGCAGCTCTTCAACAGACAGCATGTGACAAGTGTTGTGGGTGATGATTCTGTGTATGGTGCTCCCTGCTCAGCAGCTAATAGTTTTATGTGTTAATTATGTGGATGTTCAAGCTCCTGTTTCTTATCTGCAGATTTACAAGTTATTCTAAACTGCTTAAAGCAGGGGTGTCCAAACTACGGCCTGCGGGCCAACTGCGGTCAGCCATCCATTTTTAATTGGCCCGCATCAATGTCTAAAAATATAATGTATAAAAAAAATTTAGTAGCGCTCAAATGGCACTTACTTAAAGCACTTTGTTTTGCTTTATGGGGCCAGGCTTCTTCGACAGGGGAGAGGCCGGAGCATGCTTTTTGTAACTATACGACAAAGCTACGCAAGCCTCACGCAGCCCGCAAGGCTGTGATTGGTCCGCTAACTACATCCTTTCCAGAGTCATATTTCCGGTTTCATGCCCCATAATACCGGCAGAAACAAAGGAAGATTTAGAAGAACGGATATGGACCAAATAGAAGAGCACTTGGCAGAAGATATCTGAAAGTATGACCACTTGTATAACCCGTCACTGACTAAATACAAGGACACGCAGATGACCTGCAATTCCTGGAAGGAGATCTTGGCTGACGTCGGTTTGCAGGTCGACGAGTGTACGAAGCTCTGTAGAAAGATCAGGGACAAATTTGTCCTTCAGAAAAAGTAATAAACAGTCGACAAAGACTGCCACACACAAAGAAGGCGTCTCTAAGGTTGTCTTCGACAAAAAACGTTACTACACCTAGTGGTCTGGCGGTGAATTGATTTGCTGACTTGCTAGCTGTCCCTCAGAACGCCACCACGCCACGCCGCCCTGAGCGACGCGACTGTCAACAGTCCACTCCAGGGCAGGGGGGCGTGGCTTTTTTATAGAGAATAAATGCAGCACGAGGATCAATTGTATCTAATCGCTTTACTTAAATTTAGCTTACAGATGTTTTTTTGTCATCTTTGAATAAAAAAAACATTCCACAATATCCTTAGGCTTTGGACTGTGCAGACAAAGGAAGGCTTTTTTGCACATAACCTTTATCCTGGGAAGACGAGCCTTTTCCACTACATTTTGATAATGCATAGACTAAATAATGAAATTAACTTTATACTGTATATTAATGAGAATTATTGACCAAAGTCAAGTATTTTCAATTTTTGCTACGGATACAACGCAACAAAAAAATTTCACAAAAAATATTTTCTCAATTTTCTCACTATGTGCGCCCATAAAGGTCACACACCATGCTTAAACTAATTCTATTGATTATGTCGATGTAACTGCCTTCTCTTAAGTCTGGGGAGGTCATTTCTTCCACATTCTCCACAAATAATTGACCACAAACTATGACTGATTCCAGTCACTGTGACTATGAGACATCCGGCTGTAACACACGTCTCCTTTCTTCTTTAAAATGAGCCTGCCTCGTTCAGGCTTACAGGCGACCAAGCAGAAGGATGAGATGGAGGAGAGGAAGGGATGGGGAGAAGAAGAGGATGAAGATGAAGAACAAAGTGATTAGCGGCAATAGCAAAAGCTTGGCTTATGTTTCAGCATTCCTGCCACAGCGGGGAGGGGAGATGGTCAAAAGGATCAAATAAAAAGCATTGTGACGAACAAAGAGTCACTTTTAACCTCACTTGAACTTTACATTAGTCTCAATGACAGTTGCTTCATGATAAGTCAGATTAGGTTCATAGTCGGATCTTGTTAAAACCAACAAAACTTTTCATTATACCTGTGTGAGGTCACAGGGCGTGGCAGTACTGGATACATACTACGCCAGTAGAACCTACCTACAGTGCCGCCAGAAGAATCTTCCTCAGTTACACACAAAGGCAACACTATATTTCCTTCAGGGCCTATCGCTGCAACCTACAACCTGATCCATGGGCTTGTCTACTATCTACTGAGAGTGAAGTCTTTTACATAGGAAAGTGTAGGTCATTCAGGGACTGTCAGTCATAAAGGGACACATTAATGTTGTTCTAAGGTGTCGGTTTCTTATTGAGGTTGGATAGCATTTCATTACAGCATTCAACAGTAACTGTATTACACCTGAGGGATCAGAGCTGCACACCAGCAGGATATATATGACAGCAGAGCCTCATGTTGACAAGAACACATGTAACGTCCAGCCTTTGTCCTAGTTATGAACATTTCAAATTAGGTTATAGGGTCCTCTGGGTGAGGTGTCTACGTATTCAATGTTTACAAAATACACTTTTCTACAGTGGTAAGCCCAATATTCAACTGCAACCAGAGGTATCTATTACTTCAATATCCCATCAACCACATGATCTATAAGTGACATTTAGAGGAAAAGCTGGGTACCACCCTCATGTTTAAGGTATAGCTTATGACGATAGAGCCAGCAGCTCATTTGATTAGGTAAGCACAAAGACTACACTCCTAAAGCTCTCTAGATCCCGATCTTGGGTCGTGGATCGTGATGGCAGCTGATTGTGGAATGTCATCGTGTATATTTATATGACGGAAATGACGGAAACCATCTTTGGGGGGGGGGGGGAAGTATATGTACTTTCACTTTGTGGACTATAGTGGATCCCATCCTGATGCTGGATCGTGATCTTGCTTGCTGCTGACCAGAGACTATGATTGCAGCAGGACTGCTTGACATATAGTATTGAAGTTATCCTTCAAAAATGTTTACCCTCATCGATGCTGCTAAAAAAACTTTAATCCCGATAATGTTTTCCTACACTTGACATCTATTGCACCTCTGTCCGTCCTGGGAGAGGGATCCCTCACATGTGGCTCTCTCTGAGGTTTCTACATATTTTTACCTGTTAAAAGGGTTTTTAGTAGTTTTTCCTAACTCTTGTTGAGGGTTAAGGACAGCAGATGTCACACCAAGTTAAAGCCCTATGAGACGAATTGTTATTTGTGAATGTGGGCTATACAAATAAAATTTGATTGATTGATTGACTTTTTTGTCTGGCCTATTTCCCTTCCACTAACATGGAGGAGGCAGGGTCTATGGTGACGATGAAGATTTTTAGACAAAGACACCAGCTCTTACACACCTTGGTTTTAGTATTGTAGCTTTGTGTGATTTTAACACACCAAACCCCAGCCTGTTGTACTAACTAAACACTAACTGAAATGTAATAAATCTCTCTTGTTTGCAAAAGACTTCCATCATTCACTGTTAACCAACCAGCAGGGAATTACCACAATCAGCTCTAAGTGCTTGGAATTAAAGGTTTATTGAAGCAATGAGTGGATTTAAAACATTTATATGTCCTCCCTAGTGGACCCACAGGGATCGGGTTATGGCAGTGAGAGTAAACAGGGACAGAGCTAAGCGGAATTTTACCTCCCCACTGTAGATTACACAATCCCTATAAGCTTGTATATTATGAATAATGTTTTTACCACTAACAGCAGACTCTAGGATTACAGCCAGTTCAGCTGATGTTGTTTCATTGTTATTCTTTACAACACATCAAGGGTTTGTAAATGTGACACTAAGAAGCAGTTTGATTTTTGATAGCCTCTTCAAGGAGATGAACAACTCACTTTAACTCCTTATAAATAAACTGAAACAGACTGAAGCTAGTCTTAGTATCCACTCAAAGTCGCATCTATTTCTTTATTTTCTTTACAGTAAGTCTGACGTATTGGAAAAGGTGGTTATTTGCTTTTTGGAGTGTTAGAGTGGTAAATGTAGAATGAGAAGATTGATGCCACCTTTATGTGGATACGGTAAATATGAAAACTGAATCTAGTCGTTTCAAGTCTTCATTCTGGAGTAAAGCAGATTATTTTCCACAGGGAGGCTCTGTGGAAAAGAATCTACCGACAAGCATCTCTATATTTTACAGTTTAATACATCTAATGCAGTTACTTTAATCACTGCAGTAGTATCTGTAAAACAACAAGCTAACAGTGATTTTCTGGGCTGCCTCATGGTGACTTTACACCTTACAACCTTACACCCACTAACACAGGGGTGGGCAAACATTTTGACTCGCGGGCCACAATGGGTTCTAAAATTTGACAGAGGGGCCGGGCCAGGAACAGATGGATGGAGTGCTTTTGTGAACTAATATAAATGACATGGAAAAATCATTACATGAAAGGATTCGGCCTTTACCAAGTAGCAAAGCACTTATTTGCAAGGCCATTTAACAAAAACTCACCTTCAGAGAAAGGCTTGCTAGCCTTTGCTATTTCGATGCCCCCCAAAAAACATGCCTTGGTAGATGAATCTTTAATCGCAGTTTGTCTGTGAAAAAAAATGTTGCTGAGTCTGTAAATTAGTCGCCAACCTCTGAGCTGCAGCCACCAGTTCTTGCGTTGTCTGCTTGCTAGCGTAGTTAGCATGCTTCGTAGCAAAGTGACGGCTGATGTTGTCCTCCATGAAAACTGCCACAGTTTCTCGGCATATCCGGCATACAGCCTCCGATTGGACTTCAGTGAAAAAGTATTTTGTTGTCGACTCCGTGTTAAACACTCGGCACTAATTGTCCATTTTTCGTTTCCTTGATCCTCTCATTTTACAGAAGGACTCACAGGGCAAAGGGAAAAAGTGAAGGGAGATCATGTGCACTTTCGAGCCCTATACACCACACTCCCGGACAAATTTATTTAGCTGACGCTTTTATCCAAAGCGACTTACAATAAGTGCATTCAACCCTGAGGGTTCAAACCCAGAACAACAAGAATCAAGAAAGTACGATTTCTTCAAAAATAAAGAAAAAACTACATAGTGCTGTAAATACGTGCCATTTAAGTGCTACTATATTGTTAGTTTAAAAAAAAAAAAAAAAAAATCAAATTTTTTTTTTTTTAATTTAAATTTTTTTTTTTTGAATTATTTGGACAAAATCGGCGGGCCGGATAAAAAGCCCAACAGGCCGTACTTTGCCCATGTCTGCACTAACATCTGGCTTCTGTCTGCAATGGTAATGGATTTGATCGACATTTACTCCCTGGTCAAATTACTCTGTTGTAGACAAAGGGTTTTATGGACTGACACCTGGGTGTACTACTTTCTTCTTCATTTTGGCAGTTTATACACTGACGCAGCACCTTTTCCTGCACAATATAATAATGGGCATTGAACTTCCAGGCGTTGGTGCATAAATATCAATGAATAAGGCTGGACGAAGCATCTCTATTTCCTCCCATTGTACAAAAATGAAGCCAATATATGCTTGATACAGGTGCTGCCATCTTGTGCTCAACTTGGATGCAGAGTATAGTGGTGATAATATCGGGATGGAGCCGTGGTGTCCTGTGGATATACACACGTGACCAATCACAAGTCAGTCTCACCTGTCAATCATGACATTCAATTTAGTTTTTATAGTATCACAAAACAAATCAAAACCAAAATTATCAGAAACATCCACACTTGTAAGCGATATATAAGAACTCCTTTGTATGACGGAAACCATCTTTGGGGGGGAAACGTATATGTACTTTCACTTTTTTGTCTGGCCTATTTCCCTTCCACTAAGCAAGAAGGCAAACAAGCATTTTAACCAAGATGTTGAATCGTTCTTTTGAATAGAATTGTTGACATTTTTCAAGAAATATATCAATAAATTATATGAAATATAAATAAGAATATGAAAAGCATATAAGGAATCTGAGAAATGCTCCGCTTAATGGCAATGGACAGTGGACTGTGGCGGTGAGCCCAGAATGTGAAAAACTTACATGATACACATGATGAAAAAACACTATCATAGCTTAAAAGAGTAAAGAAACTCTCTGGTACTTGAAAGCAAAGCGTCTGCCCTCTTCATTTCCTCTGCACATTAATGATTGAATCTCATGCTCTAAATGTTGAGCTGAATTTTATGATTGTTTATTTCGGCTGCAGATAATTATTTTATTATGACTTCCAGGTAAACTTGGTAAGGGGTGTGGTTTCAGTTTTATTTTTTACCGTTTCAATTTGTTTGGCGGGATCTAGACAAAGACGGGAGTAGAGCTCCAACATTTCCTGTCCAGCTTCACATTTAGCTTTAAGTTTAAGCCACAAAACGCATCTTGGACTCATGGATCCTTTTTTGAATCCATAACAGTAAGGAGCTTGCTTAGCTGCATCTTTTTCTTTTTTTTGGACAATAGTTGCTACAGTATTCACAAATCGACATCACAAATCGACATCTGAAAAATGTACCGATGACATCATGTCAAAAGGGTGACAGACATGGGAATGATGTTACCATGGAATCAACATGTCCAGCTTATAATTGATTAAATTAGTTCCTTTTGTAAGTTGATGCCAAGGAACTGACAGGCTAATGTGGACTGACAGCACAGTTTATGCAAAAACATTCCCTTTGTGACACAGCTTCATATTGTGAGTTGACTCACTGTAAGAGAGTAACAAGCGTGGATTATTTCCTCTCAGGCACAAAGAATCGCTGAGGAAATTCGTCTCAGATTCTTATGCCTGACTCCACTGCTTTGACCTCTGACTGTCTTATGACTGAGTGCGGCTGCTTTGGTTTGTTCTCTGCTGGACCCCACATGACTTCACATACAGAACAGAGGGAACACTTGAACCACGACACGTACATTTTTCCACTTCTGTACTTTGATTTTTATCTCTAATGACCTCTTTTTCTCCTTTTTTCTTTCACAAACACCCTACATGAATCATAAGGTAAATGAGCATCACATCAGCTGAGCAGAGCCACCCACCAGACATTCCAGAGTGAATGTTCTGTTTACATTAAACACTAGATGTGATGTTGAACTCCTAATCCCATTCCAAACTTCAAAGCTGTTAAGAGCACGCCCAGTTAAACTTTGACAGAGGGGAATGTGATGAAGCCTAATCCACACATTTCTGAGGTTACACCATATCACAGGACCAGGTGGTCAAGCTAGCATGGGCACAGCGTTAATCAAGAAAGCTTGAGCAAGAGAAAACTAGAATAGAACTCAGGAGAACTAAATTCAATCAATCCACCACCAAAGTGCACACTCATACATCAGTCTAAATATGCCTGTTTTTTTTTCATCAAGAATAAGGATCCATGAATTATTCCCTGGAAAATTGCAGAAAATGTCAGAAATAAATAAATTCACCAATCTTGCAAAGTTTGAAGAAAGTGAAAAGAATCCCTTTAAGGGGGTGGCGTTGTGTTTTGGGGGGTGGGTGGGGGTGTGATGAATCAGTCACATTTTCTTCATCGTATAGCCTGCGCTTGCTAGCTTTTCCAGGATTACCAACCTTAGCATTAATTATCTCCACTCCACAAGTTAAAGGGTTCTTCAGGCCTACACCCACCCTTCCACCAAGTTTCAATAAAAAATGGTTGGGAGTTATGACTACACACTTGTTTCTGGTCATTCAGCTCTGAGCTGAATGCACACTATATGTTATATTATGTTACATATCATTACATTACATGTCATTTGGCTGACGATTGCCCAAGGACACTTCGGCATGTGCTGGGATTCAGGCCTATATTGAGCTAATACTCTGCTGTGGGATTTAAAGCTGTCAGCACCAAGCAGCTCGAAAACGTGGCCAGTAGTTTTGTCAGCCTGTCTGTAACACACTGTATTGTGAGAACTCATTCCTACTGCAAAGCTGCTTAGAAGGGATTTATCCATACAGTTTTTACATTCTCTGCCTTGACTGTGTGTGTGTGTGTGTGTGTGTGTGTGTATGTGTGTGTGTGTGTGTGTGTGTGTGTGTGTGTGTGTGTGTGTGTGTGTGTGTATGCCTGTGTGTGTGTGTATGCCTGTGTGTGTGTGCCTGTGTGTGAGAGTGCATGCTTGAGTTATTCACTGACTGTCCATCTGTTATTGCAGCTCTATATAACACAGCAATCCAACTCCAAAAGTCCCTGAAAGTGACTGCACACTGTCTCTAATGAACTGGGAACACATCCTCAGTTAGTCTGCAAAATGACACACATACACACACACACACACACACACACACACACACACACACACAGGCTTTGACTGAACATAACCCTAAAACCAAGTTTTAACAGTCCGTTGAAAAAGTGAGGACCTGTCAATTGTCCTCACTCTGAAAGGTTTATGCTTAGGGTTATGCTTAACCCTTACCCTCACAAAAGTAAAAGTACAAGCAAACACATACAGTTGTGTCTCCCTAACCTAACCTTAACTAAACCTAACCTTACCTTAACCAAACCTAACTTAACCTTAACTTAACCTAACCATAACCTTAACTTTACCTCACATTTTATGATTTACATTATAAGGAAGACAAGTCCACATAATGTGACTGCGATAGGGAAGCACACACACCAGAGTAACACCGCAAAGATGCCTGCAGTCTGAAATGAAAAAAACTAATTCCATCTACAAAATTCTTTAAAATATTGTTTTCATGAGCTACAATACCAATTAACAGCTGCTGATGATGGTTGATGTGGAGGAGGAGCCCTTTAATTAGCTATATAAGGTCTCCACATCTAACAGGAGGCGTTGTTTTGTGACATTTCCAATCAGCCAATCAGAGAAGCACTCTGGAGGTGGTGAAGAACAAGCTCAAAGCTGGGACACTGCTACATAACTGACACCATTGGTCTCTAATACCTTCTAAACATATAACCAGCACTCATCGGAAAATATTTCACAGAGCTGCACCTTTTCCCTATGATCTGTGATTTAAAGGGGCAGTCCAACAATTTAAAACATTAGAAAATTACACTTGTTTCATTTATATAAGATAGGTATTAGACTATGCAGCTGCTTTGCAGGATTAACACATCATAAATTGATGGCTTATAACAGTTTCAACCACAGAGCTAACTGACACTGGTTACACCTGGATTATTCCAGCAGAAAGCTCCCTCTAAGCATAATGCTATCTCTGCTGTTGTGGCTGCCGCTCTTATTGTGACTAGCTGATATAACCAACTGTGGAGGGTAAATGTTTGAAAAAGAAATCATGGCATTATTGTGGTTAAGCCTGCCATTATCTTTTGGAACAACCACATTTCCCTTCATATCTTATTAATTGACTGATTGGCACCATTCCAGAATCACTGGAGTTTCCCAGGATGTTTTCTCTGAGGTGTTTGAGGTTGATAAAAAAAAACATTGCAAATAATGTTGCAAAACTAGTTACGCTAATTTCCGTTTTTACACTCAGTGATGGGTTGTATAACAGTAGCATGCAGTAAACATCCCACAGCAATGCAAAGGCCTGTGTCAGAAGCCCTAATGTTAACTGTGGATGACTGTTGCCTCAGCTTCAATTAAGTACTTAAAAAGCCACCAGGGTGGCATGGCAGGCTGATTATTACAACGCAGGTACAAAGTCTGTTACGTCCAAATGTACAGAATAAAGGGTCCTGGTTTTAAGACCCAATGCGCAAAGTAACCATTTCTTTCATATTTCCTGTTCTTTCTGCCCACACCTACAGCGGGAACTTTGATCATGTGTTTACATAAATATGGCCACTTAATAATGCTCAAATCTCTGGCAGCATGTGGTGATGAAACAGCAAGGAAAAGAGAATTACAGTGGAGTTACTCACCTCTGTTGTTGTGCAAGGGCTGAATTTATCTGCAAGGGAAACAAGAAGGCAGTGTTATGATAAGCAGCCTATTCATAAAGCAGCTTACAAGCATAAAGGCATGTAAAGCTACACATTGTTCAGTTACAGTGAACATGTAGTGTATCTATGAAATGGTGATGCTCTCTCACTCAGTCATTCATGTCTAAGGTCAAACAGTCCTACTTTCAATCCATATAACTGTGTCTAAATGTACATTCGCATTTTCAACACAACTTTCCCTTTTGAGCAAAGCAAAGCCCATTGGTTATCTAAAGAGGTTCCATCACAGGTGATTCCTTTCAGTGGCCAGGACCCTCCTTTCAAATGCAGTAAGCAAATGGAGAGGAAATGTACCAATCAGGGATACAGTGATTGTTATAACTGAATAGTTTTATTAAATAATGCATTTTACACATAAAGTACGTTTAGATGTTTCTCTATTTTCCAAAACCCTCAGAGTTCTAGCCCAGAAGTTTTGTAGCCACCTACATAATGTAGATCCAACTGAAGAGAAGCTGGCAATTATCATCAATCACAAATGAATGCTGCAGAAAGTACAATATATGTTCAATTGAGGCAAATTCACAAAGTGGAACTGCAACTGAGAAAACTGGAATTCATTAAGACAAATCTGAATTTCAGGACTGGCTTCAAAAATATATATTATTATTCACCATGTCCTCTTAAAACGAGCCAATGTTGGAATAAAATGTGTTTACGTCAAATACTGACTCTCAATACAGACAAAACGTTGATATCCTAAACATTGTAATCTGTCAATATGACAATTTGTAAACAATCAAAGCTTTTTTCAAGAACACATCTGCTTGAACAAGGAACAATTTTCAAAATATATTCAATGATGTGTGGCTTTGCTCAAAGCTCTAGAGCTAACAGTAAACAATGAATGACTTAAATATGCACGTTAATGAATCAGGAATTGTGTGTGAATGTTGGACATATAATTGGCCCCTCTGTGTAAGTTGTAGCCTCTTTATTGCTCACCATTTAGACAATTTCTAGATCCAGACGGGTCAATTCAGATATTCATAAACCTGCATTTTTCTTAATGGTATATTAGGTATGGCTTATTTTTTCCCTGAATTCAGTATCTTCTACTAATATCAACAAAAACCTGTTGTGCGCTCATTCTCAGGCAAAAGGTTTAAAGTAAGCTCTGTGTCTTTCCTAATCACTCTCGCAGATTATGTTGCATGTGACTGATGATGACAAAACCCCACCCAACAAGCCATGATGCATGAATGTACTCCCTTCAAAAACGAAGACCCACTCAGTGTTTCTCCAGGCAACATCAGCCCAGCTTTTACTTCATGAACAAACAACCCGCTGGCGAACGACCCACTCAACAATCGAATGTTTTGTGCTGTAACGCGCAGTAAAGCAGCATCACAAAAGCTCTGACATCATCTCATGACCTCCATTTACATCAGCAGATCTGAACGTCATGCAGCTGCATAGTGAAGATGTGGGACGTGTGTCAGTGTGTTCTTGGAAACACAGTGAGAAGTAATCAAGTGACAATTGAGTCATGAGGGGGTGGAATGTATTGGCTGCATTTTGTCATGTAGCCTGCTCTTGGGGTGACTGTTGCATTCTCTTTAAAGGTGCTATTTGTTGATCGAAAAAAAACAAGAAAAAGTATATAGTGATATTGGACGTTGAAATCAACAGGCTGAATCCAGTTCCATTACATGGTGTAATTATCCAAGGCCTGGTTTATTTAATCAACATCTCTGTTGAATACATGTTATCTCCATCATGATCAGAAGAGGAAATTCTTACAATATGAAATTCTAAGAATTTTCAAAAATGTCATCACAAGGAGAAACTCTTTGCAGAGGGAAGCTTTGTGAGTCAAAAGTGCCCAAATCCTTCAAAATGTGGTCACAGATGTATCTGATTAGTTCGCCTCCATCAGTGGCCTGAGGTTACGCATCAGGAAGTGAGAACCTGCACTGAACAGCACAGATAAGTGAAAATTAGGCCAGCAAATTACCCTAGAAACTAAAAGCTTTTGTATGATGGTTACACTGATCAAACAATACTGATGCAATCGCCTGAAGATACAGAGAGCAGTGATTCTCCTCGCAAAAAATAAATCCAACCAGCTCACTTATTAGGCTGTGGATACATTCACAAATTAAGAACTTTGTTTGATTCAAAGTGGGAAATCTGTGGATTTCACTTCATTTGTGTTCTTCAGCAAAGACCAAGCATCTGATATTTTTCTGATGTGAAACTAACTGACAGAAAAATATGCTCATCTGTGAAAGAACAACTTGACTGCTGAGGCAAATATTTAAAAAAAAAAGAAAATATGACTCATATTTATATAAATAGCAAAAAGAATTGCTAAATATAAGAGCTCAAAGCATTACCCATGTTTCCATTTTGCATGATGTGATAGTCCATGAGCAACAGAGGAATAGAAGCCAGGACCCCCCTCTCTAATGGTAGCTTCCATGCTCCTATAAATAGCCCATTCATTGAAATCATATAGAGCTACAGGCCACACCAGCACCGTCATCACAGCTGTGCCTCTCACATTCACTTACAAAATTCGATTAGAATGAGCATGTGGTGCATTTATTGGTTCAAAAGCAACAGCATTGACTTAGCAGACGTCTTTACAGTGTGCTATACCCTATTTGTGTTGAGAGCTTGTCCCTGAAGCCCTTAATACCAGTATACACAGACAGACATGGACAGATAGGCAGGTAGGCTGTCTGCTCTGCACTCTGCAAATGTGTTTACAGCAGATGATGAACATGACAGGCATCGGCCGGATGAGACACTGTGATGCGTTTGCTTTAGGTGCATGTTATTATTCACAGACAAACCCACTGACTGTATCAGCGCAGGGCTTCGGGGAGCCATTTGCTTTGTTGGTTTGAATCCTGGTTGATTCCTTTATTTAAAATATCTGTTGTAACTCAGATATGTGGGGAAATAGACACAGACACAGTGAAACATCCTTACATATGGTCAATGGTTTGTATTTTTATAGCCCTTTTCAAGTCGTAATGACCACTAAAAGTGTTTTACAGTACAGTTTTGCCATTAACCCATTCACAAATACATTCATACGGTGCATCTATGTGCAGCACTTTCTCTATCATACATCACTCACATACCGTCAGCACAGCCTTTAGAGGCAATATGGGTTTCAGTATCTTGCCCAAGGACACTTTGGCAAGTAGAATGGGGGAGACTGGGATCAAACCACCAACCTTCTGGTTAGAGGACAACCCAGTCTATCTCCTGAGCCCCAGCTGCCATATTAAAATGATCATATAATACAAGCGAGTCATCATAAAGGGATGCATAGCTCTACTGAAAAACCTTACACTTCTAAAGCGAAATTTCCAGAATATTGCAGGGATTTTTTCATTTTTCACACTTGCTATGTCACACAGGCCGGGCCCTATAACGCCTCCTCCTAACTTCCCTGCACTACATAGCACATCATTAATTAGAGCTGTGATGATCAGATGAAGTGGAATGAACACAGTGATCTGATGTGAGGAGGCTTTTAATAAAAGGTGAAACCACATGATAGCACAGCAGACACACGTGACAAGGAAATAGATGAATGTTGTTCAGTGAAAACACCACAGCATGAGGAGCCATGGCAGCAGGGGTCTGTGGTGGGAGAGGAAGAATCCCTTTGTTAGGGCCCAATGTTGACTATAGGTCATGTGTAATGGAGCCATAACTACGGGCTGCAGATAACACAGTAATCCTGACATGCAAATGAAACCCCTGAGAGCGTTAAAATGTTGTCCTGCTAATATTATTTGTTAGATATATTGTTACACTTTGATACCTCTGTAATACTCCTGTTATACACCCTGCTCTATAAATCAGGTCTTCAACAGAAGGACAATAACAACACCTCCACTACTTGAAATGCAAGTGATGGTCTGGCCTAGATCGGAGTAGCTTCAGGCTCACTCATTCTTACATAATATGTTACCTTCACATCCCTGGTGCTCCACCATCACAGACCCATCTCTCTGTATCCAAACATCCGCTGCTCCGGATATTCTCCTCGGAGCCGCCGCTGGTGATGCTCCAGTGGCAGCGGAGGAGCTCCCTCTGCTCCGGTGCCCCTTCGCCAGCGTCCTGCAGCACTGGTAACACACCGCCCATGCCTGCTCCTCGTTGATGGGCTGGCTGTACAGCCTCAGTATGTCCTCCAGAGTCAGGCCCTCCGCACCTGCTCCCTCCGCCGAATTCATGGCGCGTTGATGCGGCTGATGCGGCTGCTCATCCCGGCGGGTCGCTGCGGCAGCCTCCGTCAGCCCCGCGTGGTCCCAGCGTCGCTGCTCGGCCATCCTTTCATTATCTCAGCGCAGGAGGCCCGGTGACGAGGACAGGATCAGGCCGGGATGTGAGAGGAGACCCGGAGGCATCGATGCTTTACCCCGCTGCTCTCCTCTCCAGGCAGAAGGAGCAGCTGCACACCGCCCGCCTCACGTCTCGTTCAGGTTCCGGTGCCAGCAGCAGTCATAGGACGGTGTGTGTGTGTGTGTGTGTGTGTGTGTGTGTGTGTGTGTGTGTGTGTGTGTGTGTGTGTGTGCGACTGGATCCTGCACAGCCTCTCTCTATGTGTGTGTGGGCGTGTGTGTCTTACCTCCGATCTCAACACAGCAAGCCAAGCTCTCTCCTTCATCACATGATCTCTCTCTCTCTCTCTCTCTCTCTCTCTCTCTCTCTCTCTCTCTCTCTCTCTCTCTCTCTCTCTCTCTCTCTCTCTCTCTCTCTCTCTCTCTCTCTCTCTCTCTCTCTCTCAGGCATACACAAATATACATAACAATATTCCATGGGAGGACCCTTTTTATATATACAAATACAGATTCACCTGAATCTACATTGTAATTATCGCTTGTAATGTGTGGGGTTTAGTCCACACAGAATCACCAACACTGGGCATTTAAAGACTGGAAACATAAGCAGCTGATGAATCTGGATTTCTGCTGAGGTTGCACATGGAAGGGTCAGACATCGGCACCAACCGCATGAATCCATGGAGCCAACATGCTTTGTGTCAACAGTCCAAGCTGCTGCTGATGGTATTGACCATTAAAGGCTAATATATGTATTGGCATCTTTTTGGAAACTTTAACCTGAAGTACACATACCAAAATCTCGTAGTGTATATGTGAATATGAAAGTCCCTGAGCATAGAAATTACAATTTAATGCTAGTTTGTCATTTACCTATAACCTGGCCTTGGATATTGCTAATAGAGAAGAGAGTATATATGAAATGAGACTCTGTTCTCCTATGGTAAACAAACAGCAGATGTGCTGTGTATGGATGCTAAAAAATTGCTTAAAATATTCTTCCCACTTAAGGTTCAGAGTGTACGATTTAGGTGAAAGGGATCTATTGGCAGAAATTGATTTAAAATAATCGTATGATGTTTTCACAAGTGTGTTTCATCTAAATTGTATGAATTGTTTTCTTTACCCTAGAATGGGCCCTTTATATTTAAATACTTTATATGTATATCTGGAGCTGGTCCTCTCTTTGGAGGCCACCATGTTTTTTTACAGTAGCCCAAACTGGACAAAATAAACACCTTTTGAGTTTTTATGAAAACTGAAGGATACCACAGGTTCTCTTATCGAGCTGGGAAGGGGGAGGGTAAAGTGATGGGGTATTCAGCTGCAACATAAAACTTAGATATCACTACATTTTACTCACTAAACCTTTAATACCAATCTGTCATTGCTCAAATGCTTCAGCTTGTCTGAGTATTGTTGCAGACTATGTTCTGCTCTTATCGTCATAGTTAACCATCTTCTAATGGAGGATAAAGCAAAAGTCTCCAACTGGTTTCATGAATATTACAGTGAGTTCGGTGAACTTCAGTAACCTCAACAGTCACCAGATATCCAACAGAGCATGTTTGTGATTTGGTAGAAGAGGAGATTGGCAGCATGAATATGCATCTGACAGATCGGCCACGTCAACATGGAACAGTATCTCAAAGGGTAATTGTCAAGTCAATTCTAGGAAAACCGGCCGCTGTTCTGAGAGCACAGGAGGTAATGTGTCTTTACCAATGAAGTGCTTGGTGAGTGTTTGTGTTAAAAGGGTGACCAGGGCAGACCAAGCTTACATTTGTGAGTCATTTGATTAGGATTCCCAGCAGAAGCTTTTATTTGTCTGCTGGTCACCTCCTCTATGTTGAAACTCAAAGCATTTCACTTGCAGCAATGTACATTCCATATAAACTCTGCTTAAAAAAGGGAAGTGTGCTTGAAAATGCCTGTGGCTCTACAGATGATCATGAGTCATTACGAGGATACACAGAGAAACTCATTATACACACAGACGCTGTTATATGTGTTATTTGTTTCACATGAACGTCTCCATATGACCACGTCACATTCATACTCCTCTGAATTCTGTTCAGACATCAGATCAGATGGTTTATTTTCTAACTACTAATCAATTCCCAATCTCACACATATTTGATTTGATTTAATCAACAACCATATTTATTCAATCAATATCTTACACAGTACTCAGATATAGATCTCTGTTTGACAGCAAATATACATACATGATACAACAACAACACACTCAAACACTTGTATAACATGTTCGTTTCACAATGTTTCCAGGAACAACTCATAATCTCAGAACCAAACAGATCTGGTTGCCATGGGTACGATGCTATCACTGCCCTTATGTAAACACCAATACAGAAGATGCAGCCATCAACACGCACTAGAGCATGTGGAATGAGAAATGTACAACAAGATCAATTCTTAATTATTTTAACATCAAAAAAATATGTGTCTGGCTTGTGAAGAAAAGTATACTGTAAACAAAACAATATTTAAAAGTCTTCTTGTCCCTTGGTTGTAAAAGTGATAGGAGTTTGTTGATGAGCCTTTTCAACATGAGGAATGAACATGCTGCGTTTTCATTCAAGCAGCAGACGTGGAGAGGCGACAGTGAGGAGACGGACAGCTAGGGCAGTGGGAGGTGTAGGGGGAAGTTCGTACCAGAAGGGACAAATTGTTAAACTTTGAAGTCAAACAGGTTGCAGTCGATCTTGTAGTAGACGTAAGGATAATACTCCTGCTGGCTCAAGTTCAAGCCTGGGATGTCAATCACAGTCTGGACATGGGACAATAAGAAACGTTAGTGTGAGCGAGCTGCATGTTGTAATGACTACAGTAGCGGTAATCATCTCCAAAATGAAATCTCCCTCATGCATTAATACATTATTAGTCATAACTAGTTTGGGTAGTGGTAATGAGGATAATAAAATGCCTCTGACGGGCACTGGCAAGTACGTGAGTCTATGTTCCGGTCCGATAGGCTGCACTGTACCGCCTGTACTGGCAAGTACTGTTTTTAGAGTCGGGAAGAAGGAGTGATTTTCCGTAGTGTAACCGCATTTTACAGACATTGTAAACTCATCAAAGACAGGAGGGGAAAAATTGTTATTGGAAAATATCTGATAAGTTAATAGACATTTGTTTTTTATACACATTATCGCTGCATCACTCAAAGGGCTGGGACTGTATTGAATACCCTCACTTACAAGCATTATTTGACACACGACAAGAGGTCCCCGCCACAGACTGTGCATGAGGTTTTGATTATTTGGACTTATTTAATTAATAAATAATACAGTACATAATTATGTGATAAAAATATACTATATACTATTTGGTATAACATTCAAGAACTTGAAGGAAAGTCACTACCAAATCAACCACACAAAAAGAAAACATAATGATGTCTTTTAAAGATTCTAACACTTTCTTCTATTCTACACTCTTTTCGTCTTTGCAGCATCCTTGTCTGCTTTTAGTCAACTTGTTTTTGTCCCTCTTTGATCAACAGATTTTGTGCGTATTATAAACAAAGGACACATTGCAAAAAACTTGTTGTACGGATCATTATTAAAATGTCAGAGAAGCTAAAACATATGAATGTATTCAAGAATAAAGTTGGGGTAGAAGTTTAAGTTTCAAAAAGAGACTTTCTAAAAATAATTATTTTATGTATGGGGGCTATTGTATATATAATAATTTCCTTTATGGATACAATTCTTGCTGAGATATTTCATATCATAATTTATTCCATGATAATCATGAATATGAATTGTTTGAATTAGCACATGCCAGTGTTTTTCTGGATGCTGTGAGCTTGCAGTAAGTACAGTAAAATGATACAGAGTACTCACATCAATGATAGCAGCTGCACTGCTGTCCAGATGCTTGTACAGATCATTGAGCACCTCCCGCAGCTTCTTCATGGTCTTCTTGCTGGGCTGCAGCAGCATGGCCTGAAAGTTCACCGGCAGCCCGTATCTGCATGAACAACACGTCACACATGTGAACAACTGAACGTCATTATGTGTTCAGCTTCTGTGTAGTTATATACATTGGTGAGATTATGACTGTGTCATATGATTACTGCACCTTAAAACAGATTCCACAAAGACCCTGAGTGCTTTAATGTGGATCCACGCGATGAAAGCTTCACTGAAGTTCACTTTCAGCCATCGAACAAGAGGCCCCTGCAGAGAGGAAACGCAAGTTAAGGTTAGAAAAGCCATTCATTTATAGTAATTATCCATTTGGGGCCTCGTTTCTCTTTCTGTCCTAAACAAGTCAATTGTTTCTTCACCACCAATGGTGAATGTTTTTATACTGCAGTGGATTTGGAAAACGAGTTTTGTTGCACCAAACAAAAAAAATCATCCTGTCTTAGAATTTTCATAATATGGGCCCTTTAAGTGTCCACAAGCTTCCGAAATTTCTATTTGACTCGAAACATGTACGTCATTTAAACCGTGTTTTTAACCTAACTAGTTTTTAACAGCAACTTCTAGTGGACTTTTAGACTTAAAACATGGTGTAAATGACCTTGTTTCGAATTGAATATGAATGTAAGGGCTTGCAGACAGTGAAACCACACGTATGGAGGCATGTTGTGTTTTTCTGTTGTTTAATCACTTCTGAAGACTAGGTCACCATTGACTGTCACAGTTTACTTCTGAGACTCCAGAAGTGTTTTATGGACTCAAACACTTCACCCAACCCTCTATCGGCACAATGAACCTTCAACCAACAAAGTCAAATCAGTTTAACCTTGAGTCGAACAGAAAATGTATCTACCAAATTTGAAGAAATGTGTCCATTTCACTTACAAATTGCTTCTTCTTATCGGTGGAGAGCCGTGTCATCTCCTCTTTGTCTGCCTTCATCTCCTCTTCATTGTACTGAAAGTCTCTCACTGAGAACCTGGAAGTAAAATTGAGAGGACAGTTTATAATGAAAATTCTAAATAAAGTTATTGATTTTTCCAGCCTGTGATCGTTGCAGCTCTGTTGGAGATATTTCTGTCCGCCCTTCAATCTGGTCTCCTTTGAAACTAAGCTTAATTTCTATTTTTAGACTCTTTTCACACATTTTTTTGTGATTCACACACTGTTATGTAATGGCAAAGTATGTATAACAGTTCGTACTTGTTCTCTCTGGCTTTGTGTTTGAAGTCATCCATAGCTTTCCTAAACAGAGTGACACCAAACAGGCCGCTGTCGTTGTCCTCAAATAGCAGACTGGAAAAAAAGAAAGGCACATGTTACAGGTTGATAATAAGGAAAACAATACAAGAAATTGGTAAAAATAATAAAAATCACTTGATACAAATAATGTGTAAAAATTAAGAAACATGACAAGGGTCTGTTTCCTTTGATATGATGACATCACTCACTTTGAGGATCGAGGCACCACCATCTCGGCGAGTGTTTCGTATGTTTTCTGCCAGTCAGTGTATCCCATCCTGAAAGAACATGACAGCACGATAAAATACATCTTTCTTCAAAATAAAAGCAGTGGCATGATACCTTGTTTTAATGCTTTATTCCCCCAAAATAGTAATATGTGGTTGACTAGTGAAGTTGTACTCACTTTGGAACAACTACCAGCAGAGTGATAAGGTACTCCGAGTCCAGCACAAAGTCTTCCTTCTTGACAATGTCGCCCAGACTCCTGGTCAGCAGGCTCCCCCTAATGGCACACAGCAGTGATACAATAACATGGATGTGACATAGTGATGGTGCCTGGGGTTCACAAAGCATTTGCGGGGGCAATCATTTTTCAGACCATGCTGACATGGTCATAGAACACGTCCAGGATCTTTGAAGCTGAACTGGCGAATAATCTCAGGCCAAGAAGAAACCAAACAGGGCATTGAAACCGAATATTTATTTTCTTTTCATTAAATATTTTAGAAATAAATTCAATGAGACGAAGGACCAAAATTATATAGCCAGGATCAGCCAAATCTAATCTAGAGGTTTTTGGAATGACGCGTTATATTTTGGTGCCTATTGGATAAGCTGTCAGCTAATGGCTGTTCACAAAAGTTTATTCGGCTAATGGTAGGAAAAAGTTATTTTTGGTCTTAATAAATGATTTCTTAACCGTTCCTGGTGTTTACTGTGGACACATCATTATTATAATGTTTTACGTTATAGATGCATTTAGTGTCTATGGATTACTTACGCATTCTTCCTTTCTAAATTCTGCAGGTTTCCCTTCAGGTTGTTATAAGCAGATGCTCTTGTCTTCAGGTCATTGTCAATCTGGGTTACTTGCTGTAAAGGATGAAAAGCAACATGGAAATGATTTATAATTGAAATACACAGTAGCATTGCATTAATGACATACTTGTTTTGTATTCAAGAATGCGACCCAGATAGCGTTACATTCATTAAGCTACATTAAAAAGTACATAAATACAGCGAATAAGTAAATTATTCGAAATTAAAATGCAATATTTTTCATTACCTATATATTGTCCAGTTCAATGGTCAGACCCACCTTTGCGATGATTTCAGAGATGTTTTTAAGTGACTGTTTGATGGGATATTTTGCCATGTCCCACTGAAATCTTGTGATGTAGGTGACAAGATCAACTGAAAAAAAGTCAGCAAAACACTTATTTACCTGAGTTAAGTAAACAGTTTTTTCAACCTTTCTTTACAAATACAATTAATTACGTTTTGATCCAACTTAGAAAAACACACATTTTATAATTTGCATGCAAATACTTTGCCAGGATATCTGCCACTAATACTGTACAGTAAAGGTAACTGGAGGTCAATTTGTGCTTTTCAATGCATTGAATAAAATGTTAAAACATAAAACAAAAGAAATTAAAAAGATAAAATTATGTTTTTTAAATTGGATGTTTGACTCTTGAAACATAACTTCATAACATTGTAGAAAACATTTAAACCTAACTGAATTAACTGAATTAAATTTCTGGTAGTGAAGTTATCAAAAGACACTGTGTTGGAACCATCACTGTACCTCCATTGGCCAGCAGGTTCTCCTGTACTTTGTCTCGACTGTCCTCCAGCACGTCAGCCATGTACTGAGCTACCTTCTTCACCACACTGTGAACAGCCGGGAGACATGAAACACACCTTGCCAACACAAACTGCATGCACAAAGCCACAGTAAACCATACACTCATCCTGCAAATGCTCACATGACCGCCATCCTCAAAATTTAACACAAACATACATACACATCAGAAAGCTTCACATATCCCTGTTAAGATAATTTCCTGACAAGGCGATTTATAACATGGCAAAAATTCAGGGTTGGAAACTCTTGACCACACTGTTCAGCGGCACATCAGAGAGGAGCTGCCACAGGTGAAATAGACCAGTGGTTCCCAAAGCAAAGGTTGTGACCCCTGTGGGGGTGACAACACACTGACATGCTTTACAGAGAACAATTAGAAAGGGCATATTTTAGCCGTAGCAATAAAATAAGAATTGTTGAAATTAAAATAAAACCTTTTAAATAAATAAAGATGATATCAGCTGTCTGATTTCCTGTTCATAAATGTGGGTTGTATGTATTTCATTTGGCGTTTAATCAGTATTTAGGTCCAAACAACTCTATAACTATTTAAATTTCTATTCACATTTACTGTATCATGTGTCCAAATCATATCAAATTCAACACTGCACTTCCCATGACCATGAAGACAGTACGTGAGACAGACAAACAGATGTTTGTGGAATTAATAGTTCGATTGCAGAATTGTCACAGATCACATCTAAAGAGCACATAAGACAGAACATCTGCCTCTTGAGCTTAAATTCAATTATCTGTAATGTATTTAATTGTTCATAAAATTACATATTAAAACACTGAATTCACTAGTTAAAGCTCAAATAAAAAAATGACATACATTAATGGGTGCAGTTATCTTTTGTTTGGTTCTCTGCTTTCCACATTCAAGATGGAAACTTCAAAAAGGAGTAAAGTCAAACTTTAGTCCAACAAATGGAACCGTGTTGCAAAGTTGGTCTTTCTCACAGTCTTGGAAATATCTACAGAGTAAGCAAAGCATAACTCATGCAGTCATGGCCGTGTGTGACTTTTGATGTCACATTTTCAAAAGACTATGAACAGCAGATTCAGCACGTTCTTGTGGCACATAAGTCATCAGGTATAAATATAAGCTGCTGGTGTGTCACCCAACTGTAAATCGCCATGTTTAGAACCGCGAGACTCGCTAGCCTCGGGCCCCTGTGAAATTCCTCATCGTTACAAAGTAAGGGAAAGAATTGTGAAGTGATAGACCTGCTACATCAGAGTTTGGAGCACTGCAGGTTAAGGGGATTTCTTTTAAACGCTGTTTAAAATACAGATAGCTTTTCTATCTGTTTATAGAAACTATATTTAATCAGGTCAGTATACTGCAAGTAGCTTACCTTTCAACAAATGAGTCTAATTTGGCCAGCTCATCCGACAGCCCAACCAGGACATCTAGTGTCCCAACCTGTTTATGGACAAAAGAAGCCAAAATAAATAAAACATCAATGCATCATTCATAACCTTTGATTTATTAGTCATGAGATCTGGGTCATCAGGGTTATGTTTAAACAGCAACATCGGGGGTTCAATCGGCCTACACTGACATCCAGGGGGCCATATGTGTTTAGGACGGCGCCTCTTTGTCCAGACCTGCTCATGCATCTCTAACAGTTCCAGGAGAACATCACAGTCCCATGTGTCCGCAAGGTCAGCGAGGTTACCTCACCTTCAGCACAGAGAGGATCCAGACGAGCTGAACTGCTCTGTGGACGAAACCTTTGACGCTTAATCAACGTTTCATCATGCAGGCAACGGATTTGTGTAAAGGCTGCTTCCAATGTACAGAATCAGCTTATTCTTGACAGTGGATATACAAGGTGAGTGGTTTTGATCTCATCTCATCCCGCTGCTGATCTTTAATACAAAATTATGACCACAATGAATTACTTGAATATTACGTCCGTAGATTCTACATTATCACAACGTTGTGGCTGTGCACAAGGGGGAAAGTGCAGAAAAACCACCTTGAGGTCTGGTATGTTGAACTTGTGGTTGGTGGAGAGGTTGTTGGTGCGTGTGGTGGTTGCCATCATTTTGTCCCATGTCTGCTGGCAGGTCTTCTCTCCAGGTGCAGAGATCAGCCAAAACTCTGTCATGATTACAGCACTGGTGCAACTAGAAAGAACTGAGAATAAAAGCAGATCTAGACTCGTGTGACTGCATTTGTTATCATTCATTTTTCAAAACTATGAGGTTTGTCCTCTACCGAGTCTGTTTTTTTTGTTATCATTAGTGTGTTTACATGTCTCCTGTTTGTAGCTAACTGTTAGCTCCCTGGGTTGTTGTCAGTAAGTGTACGGCTACTGTTTACCACTTAGAAAGCTAGTAAAATAATGCTTTGTTTGGGGTTCAAATCCGTTTACAATTACTGTAATGAACCAGTCGTATTTATTTTATAATAGTTATAGAAAGTGTTAAAGGCTTAAACACTGATTAAACGACAGTGTTAGTCAGACGAAGTGGGCACACAAAATATGGTTCAGGTCAAGCAGCATCCAGCAGGATGCTAGCCACTTAGCTTTGCCTACAACTGCAGAACATGTGGTTGTTTGACGAATGTGTGACGACTTCACTCACCTGTGTATTAAAATGTGGCCGTCGCCAGTTAAAACGTCGCTGTGTGTTTGTGTGTTTCTACGGCTTGATAATGTTCATAGTTGCCATTCACCACAGTTCACCAGGTCTCCTGACAGCAGCATCAGAGTCAGCTGATCTGCCGGAGGAACCGGAAGTACTGATGTGTCCTTCCGTGTCGAGTAATCCATAGATATATCTATGGAGTAATCCAGGAACATTTTTGTGGAGCGCGTATCGGGTATCGAGGCTTGTGTTGATGACGTTTGTGGTGACGTTCTGGAAATGGTTTGCAGGTTTGGCGTGCAAATCGAAATATCAGTGGCAGCGAAACGCAATGAACACCCCCCCCCCCCCTCACATTTTGTGGATTTAGGATTTTATTTTGCGTTTGTTTGCAAAAAAAGGAACCGCCTGACACCCAGCACTGTGGAAAAGTTGCAATTTTTAAGTAAAAATGAATATAACATGTCCATATTTTAAGTGTTAAATGTTATCCCTAGTAACACAAGCACATTCACATCACAACCCTCTGCCCAATTTGTTTCCACTTTCCCTTTTGACCCCGCTATTGTATTATAAAGACAGACACCATATTAATAAGTTCATACTTCATGTATTGGCATCACAAACATCATTCATTCATTTATTCAATTCAAAGCTTTACACACCAAGCTGGTGTCATTATAATCACTCAAATGAAGCAAATGAAGCACCATGAAGCTTCGGCCCATGAGTGAACAAATTGGATGGAAAGCTTCAATGCTTCATGAAGCTTCATCTCTTCATCACTAGTACCTCTCACTCCCTCTGCTTGCTGTGCAAACACAGCAGCGACCACAGCTGGTGGATACGGTGTACTGCAGCGCGAGCACAGCCAAGTGCAAGTCTCATTCTATATGTCTGCAAGAGCCACCAAATATCCCAAATCCTAAGCTGCTTCACAAACAGTTCTCTATCATTATAGAAATAAATATATACAGGACAAATCACATGGGGAAAATAGAAGAAACCAGTGGAAGAACAGACAGACAGACGTGCAATAGTTGTCATGTTGTACAGAGCATCATGATGACAAAGTTATGTATAGATTATTAGAAAAGATCAACAGAAGCAAAAAAAAGAAGAAACATATATTACATTGCAAAACTTATTTGATTTAGTTTGAGGGATTTTTTTCAAAATTGAATTTCAACAGATTACCTGAATTGCAAGACCTCCACCCCAGACTTGGGCCTTAAGTGAACATTCCAAGGGCATTATTACATTATTTAAGACGGAAACAGACACATACTTGGATGCCAAGTCAGCAGCATTTGAGACTTTAGAGTTACTAAATTTGGAAAAGCCGGGTCGAGTTTCCTGACTTTGGGTGTCTCCTGTATGGAATCTGAGGAAAACACCCCCAAAGGGACATGTTTATAGTTCAGTGGGCCTGGGGTTCATTGTTTGGGACACAATGCTTGGTCTGCCTGGAGCCAACCCTCGACATCAAACAGCAGGGTGAGTTTGCCCATAGCTGGCTAGAGGCCAGTCTGCTGGGATGTTATCAGGACGCGCACACACACACACACACACACACACACACACACACACACGTCACAATCAGTCAGTCTGCAGAGCACAGGCTACTGCTGAGTCTAATCTTTTCTGGTTCAATAAGACACAACCATTACAGTGTCTTACTCACATTACCTGTTATATGTCTCAAATGTATGTTTGGGAAAATTGAATAAGGCCTTAAAGTGCCCAAAAATTCACATAACCAACAAATGTTGGAACTGTGGTACTGGCCAGACTGTTGCCTTCTCTTCTCCTCCCCTATTTCTTTAGAAAATGCTGCATTGTAAAGTTTGTCGTCGATTCACTTGTGCATTCCAGGAATGGGGGTTTCTCTACATGCTTAGTGTAAACTGTCTTACCGTACCTCACCTGTGTAATCTTTCAACTACCTGCATTTTACTTAATTTGGGCAACAGTGACCTACTGCTTTCAGAAATGCAAGCATGCTAACAAGCACACATGCCTTACAGGCTTGTATGTGTGTGTGCACGCATGTGTGTTTGTGTGTGTGTCTGTGTGTTTGTGTGTGTGTGTGTGTGTCTGTGCATGTGTGTCTGTGTGTGTGTGCGTGTGTGTGTGTGTGTGTGTGTGTGTGTGTGTGTGTGTGTGTGTGTGTGTGTGTGTGTGTGTGTGTGTGTGTGTGTGATTTATTTGTCAGATATTGCACAAATCATCAGAAGAAACACTGACCATTAGTTTGATTCACAGGAACGGTCCTCATTTATAATAAACCACATTATCTCATATAACTACTGACAGAGTTATGAACAGTCTATTCTGCAGTCTATCTGGGCGGAAAGGAAACAAGGGTGAAATGTGCATAATATTTTAGGCTGTGTAATTGTTTGCCCATCATAATATATCTTACTATGTCTCTCCACCACTTTGATACTATTGTTGAAAATGACATGTCGAGGAAAAGCCCAGAGATAAAAAATCGTTCCTTTTAGATTGCATTACACTTTGTTTGAAATAAAAGATACCAGTTGTCAGGCCTTAGAAATCACCGTCTAAAGTCAAAAAAAATAAATTGTGCCAACTAATAAAACTTCGGTCTCTTGCTTCAGAAACTGTGAGTGAGTTCTGACAACTTAAAATCTCAATATGTGTTTCATTAAACAGCTGCAAAGTTGCGTTAACTCATGTTCTTTATTTTAGGGATAGCAGGGCTTAAAATCAGAAGCTCAGTTGACTCATTCTTGAAAGACTAAATCAATCAACTCCTCATACAATGTCATTTTGAAACATTGCTTGTATTTTTCCGAACTCCAAACATGCATTGCATTAGGTTTAAACTTTTTTTTAACATATGAAAAAATACTGTATTTAGTTTTTAATCTGCCTATCTCTGATATCTCTAAATTCATATTAAAACACTGCAAACGATGATGAAGATATGATAAAGATGTTGAGAGAAACTATGTTTGCTTAATGTTTATGTCCAAGGCTTTAATGCATGAAAGCTGAACATTAAAGACATTAAGAATAAAAGTAAGAGGAATCTGAATTCATATATTTAAAATACTCCTTTGAATGATTTCAACTTTGGGTAAATGAATGGAAGTAAAATTGCTCTCATGCAACATGGTTTATGTAAACAGAAATAAAATATTTAAACTGGATAAACTCAATGCATTAACTTTAAAAATACGTTGATTTTCCCAAATCAAAATTTGTTGTTTTTTTATAATGTTTAACCAAAGATTGTGTTGCGGTAGGTTCTGTCAAATGTTCACTCCCATTCTTGGTAAATAATTTTCTCACACTAGCAGTTCAGTTCTTTCAACACAATTCCTCTTTGCATTTTTTTTTTGACTCCTGCAGGTGGCTGCTTTGTATTGACCTGTTTAACATTCACATCAGTGTGAGGTAAAGTTGGTTCGAAGTTCTTTTCACTGAGCAACATTCTTTGGCAAATAGAGTAGAATCCATTGCTGAGTGACTTAACAACACTTACAACGCTTCTTCTTGCATAAGACCAATTCATGGTGGGTTTAAAGAGTCACTTATTCAAGTGCAGAGAGATACTGATATACTGAGATAGATTTTCAGGTGCCTTATCTGAACTGACTGTTTATTACATATATTTTGTAATTAAACCTATATATATAATCAATTCGTTGGAGGTATTTCATCCTTTTCTTTTTCGCTGTGGAACAATGCTGTTTTTTCCTCTGTGGCTGGAGACTTTTTGTCTGTCAGGGTTAACCTACACAAGGTCTTTCCTAGTCTGTGTGTTGATGTAATCTGTTTGCAATGTTTGCAAATAAGAATTCCTGCTGCACAATGCAGCCACTGGAGTATTTGCCCTCACTGTGGGTGGTACACATGTCCCGCTGTCGCATACTCACTGCCTGCGACAGCTATTATGATCCAAACAATGGGAATCAAACATTGTGTGTTACTGGAAGCCACTTTAGATGGTATGTGCGATTAGACTTATATTTAACATAAGCTAATTTCGTGTTGGAGAACAGGCACAAAACACGGAATAGCTTTTGTGTTGCAGTGCGAGGCAAAGACACTGCTTCTCCAGCCTTTACAATGGATTCTAAGCAATATTTTTATTGGAGAAACAGTTGCTGCTATTGTTTTCATTTTTGTCCCAGAGGAGCACTCAAAGCTAATCTAGCACTCTGAAGGATGTCACAGTTATGAGAACTCACAACTGTTCACAGAAAAACACATGCAGTGTTATTTGCTGTGGGCTACTCAGGATGATAAAGATTTAGGATTTAGCTATTTTCTTCAATTAGCATAATCTCCATGGAAACACACAGTTTAAGATAGGTGATAAATATGTTCATTGAATCCTAAAAAACCTCAAGATGTACATTATTTTGAGATGAATTTGTAATATGTGTATTCCAATTATACACATTGAAATTGATAATTACTGTACAGTATGTGCCTGTCCCTCTGTAACAGTAGCTGAGCGTTCCTTGGCACCCTCCTCCTACTGTTGAGGAGGGAGTCATGCAAATGTATCTCCTTGGGAAAAAAAAACACTGCCCTAGACCCTGCACTTCCAGAGGCAGGCACAACTTGTCAAAGTCACAACAACAAAGTAAAGGAACGAGGAAAATCCAGTTTGAGCTTGAACTTGAAGACAAAATACATGCAATCATCTAACTCATTACTCATGGGACTTCTGTTTTGCAACTGGTGATTTTTGGTAACAGAAAGAAAGAAAAAGGGAAATTCTGTGAACTTTATCGGACAGCATTTTGTCCTTAATACTGAGCCATGGGGAACACAATGAAGACATAACACAGGTAAACTTGATTTTCTTTTGAAGCTGGCCTATTTATTGTTTATGAAAGTAATTGTATATAGAATTTAGTCAAGTGTGTGGTTTTGTTTGGTGAAGATACAATTAATTTTCATTGTATATAGAAAATCATGTTGTAATAACATAGAATAGAATATAGAATTATAATTTGGACAGATCCAATTCAATATCTGTATCAGCCACTGCCACAATTCACTTATTGATATTTAGATTCCATGGTCTAATATTATTTATAAAATAGGAATATAAAATGGAGTTGATGAGATTTTAAGCATATAATGCATTGCTTTGCACTTGATTGAAGTTTTTCAAAAGATTACAGGCCCTGCAATAGCAATTAACCTTCATGCACCTGTTTGTATGTGACATAGAGTTTCCACCAACAGATAAATAACATTTTTTTGGAATACATTTAATTAATTTTGGTGTATTTCCTACTACTACCACTACAACTGCGACATTTAATAATAATAATACAAAAAATTATGATAATAATAATCAACAGGTATAGGTAGTGTTCCAAATTCAGGTATTAGAATCTGATCTGAAAAAATAAGATTGATGCATCTTTGTATAGAATATTGTGAAACTGTAAAACATAGTAATACAAACAAACCTACATAAGCTCACAGTACACAAGTATGTGTATTTAGAATGAGACCATTATTATTTTTGTTGCTATTAAGCATGACATTAGTCCACGTGCAATCAATAATTTCTTTGCTAAACTGAGCTGTATTTTATACATCTCTAAATCCGCCCCTCTACATTGGATCAATTCACAATACTTAAGTACCATCAGACATGGAAATAGTTCTTATAGTTTGTAATTATTAAGTCATATTGATTATGAGAAAGAAATCCTGAATGAAAACTCTGATGAAAACGATATTCTTCAACATCAATGGTTTTCATTAATCAAAAGACGTCGTGATGTTTGTTAACATGCATTTTACTCTGATACTGTAACCGGATGTGCTCCTGTTAGTTTCAGTGGGCTACTTGTTTGCTCCTCGCTCTGACGCCACTGTTGTCGTCCTCTCCCTCCCCCTCGTTACAAATGGTCCATAGCCGCTCGCATCTAGACAACATCGAACAACAATAACTCGAGCTAATCCTCCTCGTCTATGGCCGTTTTACTTTTCTCACCTAGCAAACCCACCACTCTTTAAAAATTCCGCCCAAAAAGAAAAAGCGCTCTGTCCCCTCTTTTGGGTTTTCAGCAGACGTAAGTAACGTTAGCTAACCGCGTTGTTAGCTTGCTAATTAGCATGTGGTTGAATGGACCGGCAAATGTAGCCAAAGCAACTAATGCAAGTTGTAATACATTGAAAATAACGTAATGTTCAGTGGCATCAGTGTTGAAACATGATAGATTCCTGTACGACATTTACATTGTTTGTAGCTATGCAGCTAGCTAAGGCTAATCTAAACTTTATCAATGAACGTATACGAGCTGGGAAACTTCAGTACGACGTGTTACATATGGCTGTGAATTAGTAGCAGAATGGGAAGTGTTTGGAGTGAACATACTTCTTACCATGTAACAAAGCAATGCCAATTCATTTGAAACTATCATAATTGCCTTGGATCAAAGAACTTTATCATGGGTCTGAGTACTAACCATCAAATATTCAACACAGTCTTAACAGAAAACATTTATCACTTATCCAGTGAACCCTAAAACATATTATTTGTTCTTCCTCCATTGCCCTTCACTCAGAACGTATTCTGCCTGCTCGTCCACATTTCCTCAACACATTTGTACAGAGCTTTAAATGTGAAGTTCGATTGGAGCCTGTGTCAGTGGAGAAACAGTCGCTCTCATCGTCACAGTTGTTTCTCTCTCAGTGACTGATTCCAATGTGCCCTATCCTCATTTGTCCCTGTGCAGGTGTACAACAACCATCCAGAGGATTTAGGGGCAGCTCTATACCGGGAGCCGTTTGACTTCAACGCCGAGCCACCTTGGGATCCTAGCTGATAGTGGACGAGTTCAACCCAGGACTCATCCATGTGAGTACCTTAGATGTGAACTGAGGAATTAATACTTACTCTTAATCGATTGTTGATACTCAGAAACACAGTAAACTAAACCGTGTTTTATCCAGCATTTTGCTGTGTGTCTGTTTCTGCTTGCAGGGACAAACATTGTTATTGCTTAACTGAAACTCTTGATGGAAGAAACAGATGAATATATTAAGAAATAGCTTGCCCCAGATAAATCACAAACTATAATATTAGATCTAACATTTCAGATCTATTTTCAGCTCTACAATGACAGGACAATGTTCTGGACTGATTATTATCTGCAGTAGTTTTGCTTAATATATAAATAATCAACTTATTTGTGAAATGTATATTTTAGCTTTTTCCCTGTTATATAAAATCATGATTGATTTTTAAAGAGATGCTTCGTTCGAGCCATTTCCCCAAATTCTTGAACTCCTGTTCAAGCCGAGGACTAATTAACACCTACATAGTCCTTTCATTTTTTTTTCACAATGCAATCAAGTAGGCCTTGAAATTTGGTACCCCTGGCCTACTGTCTATTCATCTGTTTGTTTTAGCCTTGTCATAGTGTAGAACACAGCAGTCTTTAGGCACATTGTTTAGTCTCCCCATTTAACCTCCCAAAGCCACAGTCATTTCAGATGTGGTCTGAACACTACTGTACATCTCTGACGTATTGTGCAACATTATTGAAAGTAAACAGAGATGCAGACAGTATTGTACCTTGCTTAATGCCGTCAAAAATAAACTTTACGGGTCACCAGCTCAGGATTTAATGGTGATTGTTGGGAGTAATTGATGGTAAAGTAAATGAACCCTGTGCCCCAGACTCTGTGTTTTCACAGTGGCTTTTCAGAAGAATAGACCTCTTCCACAAAGCTTTCCCACAACATGAAACCTGTTCTGTGCTCTGATTGGATGCTCCCTGAAGTGGCTTGTTTATGGATCAAATCAGAGAAGTTTATCTTCCAGTTAATGAATAAATGAGAGTATGAAAAAACTAATAATAAATGTGTATATTGTCCAATACTGGCTAATTTGTTCTGCCTCTTTAAAATTCATGTCTTATGCTGACTTCTCTTGCAGTTTGTTGTAAAAGTCTAGGACCCCAGGGGCTCAGGATCGAGCGAGCAAGACAACTCAGATTAGCCACATTCTTTATGCCTGTCGGATTAGAGGAAAACGGTTGAGAGGATGAAAGGTATTGCTGATGAACCACAGTATTCTGTTGGCCTGCTGGAGGCAGGCACAGCGCTCTGCGACGTGATTGACAACCACATTTATGAACAAACTCTGGTAAGGACTATACGTGAAACATGATGCACATTTAGCACATGACCTCTTACTGTGTTGTAATTTTCTCAAACGCCTGTTAATGTATTGCCTTGTTAACTGTATGTAGAAATTTGACATGTAGACAAGTTTAGCCAAAGCTTGCATGTCTTGCTGACTCATCCACTTCTGTCTTCCTCAGTCGGAGAGGAATGCATTTTTTGTAGCAGACCTGGGAGTCGTACTGAGGCAGCATGTTCGCTGGCGAACGCACATGGGCCAAATTCGGCCCTACTACACTGTCAGATGCAACAGCAGTCCAGCTGTTATTGAAGTTCTTGCTGCTCTTGGCACTGGATTTATATGCACCAACAAGGTATTTTCTCAAAGCAGATTAGATCACTGTTGTCAGATCAGGTGTCTTCACATTAAATAATAACAGTTGCAGTGTGCACTGTTTAGGCTGCACGGTCTTACAGACATGTTTTAAAGAACTTGTCACATGGTACTAAGTTTGGATCAATATATACCACCCCTCGCAGCAACTTCTAGTAAACTTATATAGAATAGTAATACACAACCTCTGGTACACCACCTTTTAGGCACCACCAAGTGGTCAGTGAACCTCTGCTCACCTTTTAAATGTTGATCATGTATTTTGTTTATGGTAAACCATGCAGGATGGACATGCTATAATAAAAGGTCTGTTTACTAAAACACATACTGTATAGTACTGAAATACAATTGTCTTTTTCTCTTTGTATGTCAGTCTGAACTGGAGCTGGTGCAGAGCTATGGTATTCCCTCTGAAGACATAATCTACAGTGGTGTCTGCAAACAGGTCTCCCAGATTAAATATGCTGCTAAGAATGGCATTGACCTTCTGGTGTGTGATAATGAAGCAGAGCTACGCAAGATTTCACGCTGCCACCCCAATGCCAAGTAGGTGTTTGACTGTATTAGTATTAAATCCCACGGTCAGTGATTACCAGTGTCAATTTCGTTGACGATAACGATAACGAAAAATATTCGTTAACGCCCCTTTTCCCATGACTAAGACGAGACGAAGACGTAAAGAAATGGATCTTTGAAAATAAAAACTATGACGAAATCTATTTTAATTTTCGTTAACGAGACGAGACGAAACGAAAATGTTGGCGGTTGACTAAGTCACAACAATTTTTAAAAACATAATCGTATCAGGCCGTCATGAAGTACCCGGAGCGGCGAGTGTGTGTGTCTGTGTGTGTGTGCGTGTGTGTGTGTGTGTGCTGCCAGAGAGCGCTCCGGTCCCGAGGCTCCGCCCCCGCGCACTCGCTCAGAGAGACAGTGAGATCAGAGCTTGTTCACTTGAAGCAGCTCACTGACTCACCGGCTGCTTCTTAACTATGGAAACAGTGAAAACACAGAGTTTCTCTGGTCTCAGCTGCTCTGAGATCAGCGCCGCAGCTTCTGGATCAGAGCAGAGGCTGCAGTTGGTTTCTACCGAGCTTCAGTTTCCTCCTCCGGTCTGATCTGCTTTCACTTTTTGTTTTCACATTTCGCCAACGCCAACTAAAATATATAGGCTGCAGCTATATGTTTTTATTTATATCAAAATAGGGTACTTCTTATTTCATACATTTCCCACAAATATGGGGATGACTCAAATAACCCTACATAGTTCTGCGTTTAATTTATTTCCAAGTAGACCTACACTTGAGTGTGTATTTTCTCTTCATAAGCATTTGGTGTTTCCCTTTGTTGTAACAGGTAAAAATAAATAAAATGTCAACAGTTTTCTTTATTGTTGTTCTATAATTTCATAAATGCAATAATCTACATATTAGTATAGTATAACTTTATATAAAATGTTATCAGCTTTGTTATAAAATATGTTTTGCGGCTCCAGAAAAATTTTATTTGGGGGAAGAGGGGGCAAAACGGCTCTTTTGATAGTAAAGGTTGCCGACCCCTGCTATAGACCTATAGGAGGGACATCTAATGGACAACCTAAGTACTGAAAGCTAGACTAGTATGCAGTTGTAGACACAACACAGGGTCACTGGGCCTGAGAAGGGAAGATAAGGAGTTTAATGTGGCTATTAAATGTGACTAAAACAAGACTAAAATGTAATTTGTTTTCGTCGACTAAAACTAGACTAAAATGTAATTTGTTTTCGTCGACTAAAACTAGACTAAAACAAAGAAGGATAAAAATGACTAAATGTGACTAAAACTAATATGCATTTTCGTCAAAAGACAAAATTAACACTGGTGGTTACATGGCATGAAATTGCAATCTCAACATTCTTAAATTGGTCAGTTATCAGTTATTACTCACTATTCATTATATGAGCATAAAAAATGCTTTTATCAGATAATGATGTACCATGGTTCTTTGTTTCCTGTGTGTTGATTCAGGCTGCTGCTGCAGGTGGCCACAGAGGCATCGGACGATGAGATAAGCATGACATTTGGCTGTTCCCTTAAGGAGTGCAGACATCTGCTGGAGAGAGCTAAGGAACTGGGTGTACAGGTCGTTGGGGTCAGGTGAGCTCCGCAGAAATGCTCTGTGACTGGTTATGAAGCAGTTTGAAGAAATACATAAACGAATGCAGAACTCACTCGAATTTAGCAACCAGCCTACTACATAAATAAAATTGAGCAATATTTTGGGTGTCATATTGACCATGAAACCTTCGCCCCAAAGGTCCCACATTTCCGTCTCCTGTGAAGATGACCAGGTGTATATCCATGCCATCTCAGATGCCCGCTGTGTCTTTGATATGGGAGTAAGTAATTTCAAACACTGTAATATAGCCTAGTTACACTGCTCAGCTCAGTGACCACCACTTCCCATCACCTTCCGACACACAGTTTCAACCCTTGGACACATGCAATCGCTCTATAAACACTCTGATTTTGTTTACACATTAACAAGCTTTTGTGTACCTCAGGAGGAAATGGGCTTCAACATGAAAATCCTGGACATTGGAGGCGGCTTCAGTGCCTCTGACACTCCGCTGGAGCTGGTCAGTGAATTTCATACACACCACACGGGTAGAGAAATGTGCAATGACATGGTGGTGCTTCATTACCGTGTCACTTGTACTGCATTGAATTACATTTTTTTGAAATGATGGACAAATAAATTACAGTATCTTATTTAATACAAAGTATTATCTATCAATTTTCAAATGGTACCATGTGAAATATTTTTGGTGCACAGCGGTAGAACACATTGTAGTCATGCTATTTCTACTATGATGGGCTTGATTTATGCCACTCTTCAGGGGTTGTCGATGAGATTGATTATAATGTCTTAATTGTAAAGTTTGGAAGCCTACCCATTTTGGTTCCTACTTTTTACCACTTGGTATTTTCTTTGCAGATCAATAGGGCAGTCATGTCTATGGTGGACCTATACTTCCCTCTGTCTACTGGAGTCTCCATCATTGCTGAGCCTGGCAGCTTCTTTGTGTCCTCTGCTTTCACCTTGGCTGTTAACATCATTTCAAAGGAGGTGGTGGCTCGAGATCACCAGAAACAGGCACATGGTCAATCGTTTGTCACTTTCACTGATGCATTCTGTAAAGTCATTCCAACTGCTGCGCCAAAGACAACTATGCAAATTTCTGAATCTCAAGCTGTAATATAAAATTACATATGAAAAAGTTAAAGAATTTTGTGCAAAATCTGTCTCAACAGATGAACTTTATCCAAACGATGAGCCAGAGTTCCAGTACTACATGAACGAGGGAGTGTATGGGTCATTTGCCAGCAAACTCTCTGAAACAGGGATCGCTGCACCATCTGTTCACAGGGTGAGTCACAAGAATTCTCTAGGTCAAGATGTAAACATCTCTATTCATTCAACCTTTATTCATATAGTGGGTTATTTTCTGTCTTTTACATCTGCTCACTCTGTACACTGGACAATAAATACAAGCACAGCTTACCCATAGAGCAAAACTTGAATGATCAATTGTCAAGATGATCAACATAAAACATTTCTTTTATAAAGTGAAATTAAAAAAGGTAAATGTCTGGAAGCCTTATGGTTTCTCTTTCTAGTTTGACCAATCACCTTTGAGCAGGCTTTGGTTGCCTGCAGGTAAACATTTCTTGTGGCAAGCAAAAGGGGTAAAACACATTGACCGAAATGAATCAACTATCTGTTTTTAATTTATCTGCATTTATACACAGGTATGTGTTAATATAGATTAGCCAAAGTGACGCCTGGACCTAAAACACCTAGAACAAGTATCACTGTGTTTTGTGTGGAGAAACATTGGATTTAGGTGATCAAAAAACTAGCTGCACTGTAGACAGGTGTAGGGAATGAAAAACGGAGTCTTGGCCCGGTTATCCACTTTCAACACAAGAAGCCCCAAAATATCCCCCTTTGACCCAGGGGCTTATTTGTCATCAGAGGCTCCAAGATTGTGTTTCCCATAATCTCACTGTTATAAAGTGTAAAACACCACTTCTTACACTATATTTTACTGAAACAGGCAATCTCTTTTGTGTGTTCTATTAGAACACCTCCCTTGATGCTCCAGTATTCAGCAGCAGCCTGTGGGGTCCCTCTGGGGATGACCTGGATCAGGTAGTGGAGCACTGTATGTTACCTGAGCTCAACATCGGAGACTGGCTCGTATTCACCCATGCTGGGGCCTACAGTCTGGGCCAGCCACTCAGCACCAGCACTGACTCACCTCCACCCCCTGTATACTATGTAATCTCCTCCAGAGACTGGTAAGAACCAGTTATTTGTTTTTAAGATTGAATTGCATGACTAAGTCTGAAAGAATCCTTGTCTTCTGACCATTCATGCGCCTCTGACTCAGGTTTGTTTTCCTTTTGCTCCACCAGGTTTGAAATGCTGGACACTGGTGGCGCCCAGGAGGCTACACTGAAGAACTTCTCATTGGTCCCTTATTTCCTCAACACCTGCCAAACAGAGGCTGCACTCTCTGTCCCAGCTTAGCAATCATCAGGGGTCTCATTTATAAAAGAGTGCGTAGGATTCATACTGAAAGAGTATGTACGTACAAAAGCCAGAAATGGCGTACGCCAAAGATAATTCCGATTTATAAAACCATGCGCACGCTCACCTGAACGCAATGTTCGCTTTATAAATCACAGTCCACCTGGAAACGTTCGTACGTGGATCTGCCTCCAAATCCGCCCTCCACACGCCCACTTTCCACCATAAATGGTCAATGCAAAGCACGGCGTGAATATTAAATTATGCTGCTGACCAATGGGTTTCCACCGTAAGTCCTGCCGGAGTCACCGCATCAAGCGATGTGAAGAGGAAGTGAAACTTTCTGACACTGACATCGAGGTGTTTGTTAGTGAGGTGGAGGTGAAGAGTGACTTTATGGGACAGCAGTGATGTCACTAATTAAGAAAATACACTGATACTCTGCCGCTGCTGTGGATAACACACTTTGTGAGATCAGAGATCGCTGAACCCTCGCTTCCTCCTCGCTTCCTCCTCGTCCTTCCATTCGCATGCACACATCGAGCAGAACCCCGCACCGGTGTCACGGCAGTATTTATTTATTTAGAGCATCGGACCGATTCCCTCACGTCAGTGGATCCTCACCTCCTCTGGGATATTATTTGGAAAGTTTCCTCATTTCTTGTAAGTGATCTCCAGTGTGCTCTGTGCACCTGATGGCACCGTCCCGTTCACTGCAGTGATCTGATGATACACGCACAGTGTTAGAAGATATAATTAACCTATTAATGACTCGGCTCCGTAACCCGGCTGTTAAATCGAATCTGAACTTAATTTGCTTTAAGTTGTTTTATATTTTATAAATTAAAAGGCTTGTGTGGAGCAGATAGGTCACGCGAGCAAAACTAAGCTGCTGGTTTCAATGTAAATTATGAATTGATCAATAATCTGCTGCAGTTCACCACCTCACGTCTGTGTCGCCGTTTTCCCATCTCCAAAACGGTCGTAAGCATGGGTCTATGTTTGCGTAGAAATACGCACATTTTCCCGTCAAGTTTGTTTTTATAAATCCCAACGTTGGCGTGAGAGGTGGCGTGCGCACGTTTCAGGCCTGTTTTGTGCGTACGCAACGGTTATAAATGAGACCCCAGGACAGGAGGGCTTTTACTTTACTGTGTTCTGCTGCTAGCTTCGTCTCCTCAACATTCCACTGGGCTGAAGTAAATTAACAGTGCAGATAGTGCTTGAACTTGCTGGGACCAGATATAATTGATCTCACAAAGCCTAATGTACAGTGTAACTTGTGTTTAGACCTGGACACTCCAAGGTGTTAATTAGTATCCAATAAGACAGATTCAATCTTCCCTTGGCTTTGGGTATCCCATGGCAGTGCAGTTTACACTCATACAGTAGACATGAAATTATTTTAAATAATATTTGACAAATGTATTATCTGTATCACTGCTGTTGCTGCTGCCAGTCTTGTAAAGTAAGATATATATATATATATATATATTCCAGAGTGAAGCAGTGTATTTAAATATAACACAGTTCTGAGACCTTGTGGGCTTAGCCGCAAGATGTATTTTAATGATTTTAATTGGTTGTATAGTTTTATTTTGTGTGATAAAAGCTTCATACCAGTCATTTAAAATGTGTCGTCCTTATCGCTGTTTTAAACTGAAGGCTTGCAGCACTATGTTGCTGCCTATGTGAAAGTGCATTTATTCATCAGTTTGATGAAGCCGGTGTGATCAATGTGCAGTCACCTGCCCCTGGTTAACCTTAGTCTGCCCTTACGTTTGTTGGGAAGCTAGTGGCTGGGTGTTCACCAGTAAACTGGTGTGGTGTGAGTGAAGGACCAGTTGGTGACTGCTTTACCACAAAGTAGCAGCAGATTTTTGATCGACAGCACGTGTTGCAGATGGAACAGAGCAAGTGTTGATGAGTAGCAAATCAGCTGACATGGAAAAGGTTGGTTTTTTTTGTTTTTTAAAGAAATCAAAACTGAAACTGTTAAAACCCATCATATTTTACAATTTCTATTTAAGTTTAAGAAAAAAATTTCAAGTAAAGACATGTTTGGATTCTGCAAAGTCTGCATCACATATCTGTGAAGTTGTCTTCCAATCTGTGTAAGGCATGACATTACCTGTATATATACACTTGTACCTGTGCTTGTCAACCTGAACAATAATAAACACCTCACTGACTGGACTGAATGTGTTATGTTATAGAACACCATAAATGTTGTACTTAGTGAAACCAACCTGCTGTTGTACAATCATAGCAAAAAAAGATAATCCAATTCTTATTCTGGATAATGTGAACACCGACAAAGGTCAAAATCGTTTAGGAACTATTAAAAATACATGTGTTATTGTAAGTTTGTGCTGTTTGATAGCATGTGAAATATCTTTTCTGGATAATTTGTAATTCCATGGCTCCTATACCTGGCAATGAAATAACTCATCCAAATAACATCCAGATACAGAAGATACTTAAATTCCAGGAGTAATGGAGGTGTTTTAAGTTCTTGACACAATTTAATAATGACCGAGAATAAATGTCTTTAAATTTAATAAAGAGTTAAACGTCAGCCTCACAAAACAACTTTGCAAAATTGCAGTGTAACAAATAGATTATCATGCAACATTCACATGTCAAATATCACAGAGTTAAACATGCAACACGTTTGGTGTGGGGAAAAATGTGGAAAAAAAGGAAATTGCTTTAAGAAAACTATTTACATTTGATTCTTTTAGTGTAATTCCTCAGTCGTAGCTTCATTAGGAGCAGCCAGGCCAGAAGCCTGGGTGACCCCTAACCTCCAGCAAGGCATCTTCTTCGCTGCTAGGTGTCTCCGGGCATGCTTGGCCAGGTGGTCACTCCGCATGAAGCAGTTGAGGCACATGGGGCAGACAAACTTCTTCTCTCCAGTGTGGGTGTGGCGGTGGCGAGACAGCTCATCAGAGCGAGCAAATCGCCTCTCACAGCCCTGCCATTTGCATTTAAAGGGCTTCTCACCTGATGCAACACAGAGTAAAGTGGAAACTATCGTCACTGAGGAACATCTGATGTCTCATCTCTTGTCATGACTAATAAAAGATAGTTTTTAACTACTATGAGTCTTCTAATCATTGTCATGTGACTGTGTTACATGAGTAAAAGATATACACTTTCCTGACACTGCAATCACAGTACAATTACTATCAACATCTCTCATCACTTACCTGTGTGCGTCCTCATGTGGGCCTTGAGGTGGGAGCTCTTGAAGTAGGTTTTGCTGCACTCCTCATGCAAACATGCATAACTTCGTACACGCGACACCTCTGGCTGCAGTGGGTTTTGTCGTTGCTGCAGCAACGTACGACGAGGTGCAGGCGCAATGGCTGGTAACTTGTTGCCACCAGGTGTCACAGGCGCTGGCTGAATGTACAGAGCAGAAACGACCAGCTGAGGGACAAGGAGCATTAGGGGGCCTTGTGCAACCTGGCCCCTAAGTATAAAGGCCTGGGCAGAAGAACCAGTGTGGGGTTTGGGCTTCTGTAGTGTGTGTTGTTGGGTTAGTAGTTGGTGTTGCATCTGACTCTCAAAACCTGTGATAGGCTTTTGCACAACAGTGGTGGCCAGAGAAGAGACAGGAAGAATTTGACTGTAGACAGGTACAGGAGAGACACGCTGAGGTATGTTGGATTTATCATCTGGGCCTGAAAGGCTCCTCTGGGTTTGGTTTTCCTTCCCCACTTCCAGGTAAGTCACAGTTAAAGGCTTCTGAGGTGAGTCGGACTGCATAACAATAATCTTCTCTGAGTGTCTGGTGTTCAGCCCATCTTCAAAGTTCAAATCTCTTTTGAAGTCCTTAGTATGAACTTCAGTGAGTCTGTCAGGATGGATTTGGCAGCTCCAGTGCTGACCATCTGCAGTGTGACGGATCACACCGGTGCATTGGAACCTCTGCTGAGAAGCAGCAGTGTGTGCGACCAGATTAGCGTCTTCTGCTGGCTGCCAAGTCAGACGTTCAGAGGGTTGATGTGTGGCCTCGCAGTGGGGTGGGCTGTATGGAGGTGTCATACACTGAGAGGAAAGGAAGGTTATTAAATTCTTAAAAAGGAAATTCTCAGATTTCTCAATCTGGGCCTTATGTTTGAAAATGTGATTGTTAATGAAGGGTACATACAAAAAGTTTGGAATTTGTCCAATAGATTGCCTCCGCCGGCACCGGCAACTCGACAGCAGTGGTTACATTGTAATCTTATGGGCAAGTGCGACAGTCCAATCTTTGCTAAGAGTCTGGCTACTTAACAAATGTCTCGCTTAAGAAGTTCGACTCCCAACCATGCAGCAACTTGTCTCTCTTCTGCTTGTTTCTCTCCTCCTTCGGTCCTCAATTTGTCAGACTTCTTAGTCCGTAAACTCCGGCTCAAACAAGTAGGGATGGCCATCAAAGTCAAATCCTTCATTAATATTGTCGACATGAGAAAAAAATTCTGCCAAAATAGTTCCTCTCAGTAAAATCCAAACTCCTCTCTCCAACTCTCTCATTCATATTTCCTCCTCCATCTTCCTGCAACAACCGAAGTGTCATGACACTTCAGAGTGAGACTCCTTTAAGAATGTGGCCAGAAACTTAGCAAAGGCACAGAATAACAATTTTAACCTTTTAATGGTGACAAAAATACTTTCATGAACTGTTGTTGTTGCACAATAAGACTACATTGCAGCCACTGCCACTATATCAACGCCGGCAGAGGCAATCTACTGGAATAGAATAGAAGCATAGTACAGACAACTCTTCAAAGTACTCTTGTGCCTCAAGCTATAGTCCAGACCAGGTATGCAAAAACTTTGTCTAAACTCTTAGCCAATTTGTGTCACAACACTTACCAAAGGGGATTCTTGTACAACATTGGATTCTGGAGGGGCAGACTCTTCCTCTGAGCAGTCTGAGGATGGAGTCAGGGGTCTGAAGTGTCGGAGCCCAAAGCTCCTGGTTTTCCAGTGATTGTTCATGGCCATCAGAGCCTCCACAGCCTCCATGTCGCCTGCACCCAAAGCTGCAGCCTGGAGGTCACTCTGGATGTCTGATTGGAGCTCCTCAACTTCCATGTTGGAAATCTGGTATGAGAGCAAAAAAAAACTAATTCTGGTCACAGGACTAGACAATGCAGAGTTCCTTGATTAGATGTATCAATCAATCAAATTTTACTTGTATAGCCCATATTCACGAATCACACAATGTCTCATAGGGCTATAACATGGTGTGACATCCTCTGCCCTTAACCCTCAACAAGAGTAAGGAAAAACTACTAAAAAAGAAGGTAGAAACCTCAGAGAGAGCCACATGTGAGGGATCCCTCTCCCAGGACGGACAGAAGTGCAATAGATTTCAAGAGTAAAGGTGAACATCATCAGGATAAAGGTTTTAGCAGCATTGATGAGAGTAAACATTTAGATTTGGTAAATGTTCAATACATCACATAGTCTTGAATCTCTGGGCTGGATTTAAGGATTTGCACACAATTATCAATGCATTATGTAGGCAGGTCATGTCTCAGCATCATCCATTCAGTGTTACACAGCCTATTGATCACTGCCATCACCAGCAGAGTATGTAGAGGAGCATGTGAGGTGAGCATGATCAGCTGCTGCTATTTTGCACTGGGGAACTTTCACCTACTTCCACGGGGGACAGAAGCACCAGCTGTGCTGCTTACACAAACAGTCACACCACACAGTCTAATGAGCCCTCCCTGACCTGACCCCCCCCCCCCCCACACACACACACACACAGTACATGGATATCATCATATCCATCACATCTAACACGATTACTTATACCCAATTTGAAATGTGACGTAGAAGGAACTAACACTGTCTACTCACATCTGAAGTCAGTCTGTGTTCAGAACCCTCCAAGTTTCAGAGCTGACAGCTCGGCTGCTCCTCCTGCTGATCTCTTGAAACCAGATCTGCTCCTCAGCCTCGTCCACAGTCATCGATTCCAACGTTTCAAATGCGGTGCCGGAAAAGAGGGGCGGGGCTCATGGCGTCGCCCAATGCTGAGAAAAGGTGTGTGAGGTACCGACCAATGGAAGACGGAGTTGGTGCGTGCTCGGCGGCTGACAGCCCCGTGGAGGCGGTGTGGTCCCACTGAGGTTTTGTGGGAAACATACTCCTGCAGAGCGGGACAGCCCCCAGCCCCTGATTCATGACAAGTGCGCACCAGCCAATTTTGTTCTCACCACCAAGTGTATGTTTGTGAATCAGAATCCCTCTAAATTGACAGGAGTGTGTCTGCTATGAGCAATAAGCATATTGCCACGCCTCTATTTCTCCATGGATATAATTGTGTCAGAGGTAGAAACCACAAAATCACCGCTTTTCTGTAGCTTTTTCTTCCAGAGTGACTATGTTTTTAAAAAATGACATAAAAGTTGATGCGAAACAATGAATCACAGACCAGAAAAAAATAAGGAAACAGGAGGTGGACAAGGAACAACAGATCTGACAGGAGGAAAGGAGATTTGGACTTTCCGAACGCAGCCACCGTTTTAGACGTAGGCATTCTCTATCAAGGATGCCAAACTTGATAAAATGATATGCATACATCAAAAATGTTCTTGTCGTCTTTACCAAATAAAGGATTTTAACGAATATATTTATTAAGTTCAAATAGCTGTATGCCTACATACATGCACATGCACACCAGTGTATTATTTTAACAATCAAAGAGTGCTGAAAATAATTTTAAGCCATGATAATCTTTTTTTTATTTTTTATAGTGTGTTTATTTAGCATCGATGAAACAAAATGAGGACATAAAAGAGATACTGTACAATGCTCACATTTTGTGAGGTCCCCTGTAGAGGTCTCAGCCCTGCATGTCTCTAGGTGAAGGGAAAAGACAAAACAAAACTAAGAGAGAGAGAAAAAAAAAAACTAGAAACAAAACAAAAACACATAGAGAGTAAATTAAAGAAAAACTAACATTTTGGGAGTGTAACTTTTAGTGGTACGTCAGCAGAACTCAGATATCTGACTCCTCAGGTGTAATATCTAATGAGTCTATAATGAACAACAAGCGGTTCCAGATTTTGTCAAATTTCCTCAGAGAGCCCTTGAGGGAAAACCTTAATCTCTCCAACTTTAAGTTGTGAAGAACTTCCTTAACCCATCGAGTAGCCATGCTAATCTTAATAAGAACAGCACTACATAGTAGGACTATTTTAAGATGGCTAATATTTGTGTATTTATGTGCATCTTTCATATAAGTAAATATAACCAGTGTAGTTAATGCCTTGTTGTCCACCAGACTTTATGACAGATATAGAAAGGTCATCAGCTTTGATGATGACGAGATTATTTTTGAACAAACATGTCAAAACCTGTCCAATTTGAGTGCTATGGCCATCATTGTAACAGAGGACAGAGGACAGCCTGCATCTAACAGTTTGTGTTGTAGTAGCATTCATTAGTATTTCTATTGATTAACATGGGAACACTGACTTTTTTGGTATCACTCCGTTTACGAGCCGGGGCAAAATAAGGATTAAAACTTCAGATAAAAATATAGTTAGCTTTTTCAACACGACAAAGCCGCATGCCTCGCATCTTACCGGAAATGTCCTGTTAGTGATACTTCGCTCCCAAAGAGATGAAATGGTGTCATATTCATAAGCTTGTGGTAAAATCTGAGAGTTTTGTTCTGAGGTATTCAATGTGGCAAGCTCCCATTGCTCGCACCTGCCTAATACTTTAAAAGTAAGATTCATTTGCACATCCAATTGATTGAGCCACATCCATATAGGTTCTCGAAAATCATATAAGCCATTGAGAAGCGTAACAACGGAAATGTCACACCTAGTTCACTCAAAACCATGTAGATGTGTGCTGAACAGAAAGTCCTGCCCGGGTTTTTGAGAGCTGTCATAATCAATAGCATAACACTGCTTTTGTCATCTAAGCTTCCATCTCTCTCTCTGGGTGTGAGGTAATGGTTGAATAGTTTACTGACACTTTTAGTGACTGCAGTGCCCACAAGAAAACCCAGGGTTAGGATGGGCATGTTGCTGTTTTATTCCTTCCTGAATGTGTGTGCATCTAATCTTAATTAGATGCATTTCTGCTGTTCTTTTTGGTGGGACTATGCTGTCAAGTTCTTCTTCTTTGTTTGGATTATTGGCAGATGGCAACCACCATCAATGGATAATAGAATCTGAAAGAATGCGAATGCTGTGTGTTATCATTGTGACACCATACTGATATTCTCTCTGTGTATGATGGACAATAGCAAAGGTAATTAATAAAAGGGGGTTCATTTTCTGTACTGAAAAAGAGAGGAGCTAAGCGGAAAAATTAGCTACAGCATTATTCTCATTTTAGATTAAAGCCAATTGGTGTTAACTATTTATTTGTTCATATTTATTAAATGGAAATAATGTTTTAGCCCTTCCTAACTGCCTTGTTAGTTTTGTTATAATTATAATGGAATATTGTGCCTGTTGTTGCTTGTGCTCACATGCTGATACATAATGTAAATATACTGTATATGTGAGGGTTGACAGCTAAGAGTTAAAGCACCTCTCCCTGGTAGATGGGATTGAAGAGCTCCCTGCCTTTATAAGGACAGGTGCAGGATTTTACTGCCTCTTTGTCTGATTCCTGGTAGAGGGTGACTGCTGTGTTTGTGCAGGTAAGGGAGACTGGGAGAAAGAGATTTTATTTACCCGCTTAAAATCTAATGAGGTGTCTTATATATTTAGTTGGGGGGCTGTGTCTCTCGACCCAGATTTCTGTGGCCCTATGGTTGAGTGAAAATGCAGGGTTCTTCTCTCCGCTGTTTGAGCCACAGTGCAGAGTCACCCATCTATGGACGCTGTAAAGTAGGACCCCATTTGAGCAAGGTAATATTTAATAGCAGCGTAAAGGGTGATCCCCTCTAATGTATTTGGTTGCAGCTTGATAACTGACCTTGTCTCCTCCTCTTTGCAGATTAAGTGCCAGACTGCTGTTTTGCCTAATTCCTGTGTTGTCTGACCACTGGTTTCTGAGTTGATTTTATCCTGTCGGTCCGACATCTCATGCATCACATTCCTGATGGACTGTTTATGATGGCCTCAAATAATTTAGTGTGACCCTGAACCAACTGATTCTCACTCTTTTCCTTGTTTTAGGCAGCTGGACGAGTATAGTTGTGGGATTCACATCACTTTGCATGTAGGCCGAAAGGGTGGTGGTCACTTGATTGTGGTTTTGTTCTTGCAGTGTGAATTGCAGTGGTAGTGATCCGAATGCTCACGTGATCTGTCTATTGGGGTTCTTGAAAGAATCTCCCTGGAGTAAGTATGCTGCCTACATAATGGTCCACGCTAGTATTTGTTGTTTTAGCTTTCATAAACATTCAGAAATAAAAGGCTAATTGTTTTATTTATAATTGTCCATCATTTTTCCCTTTCTCAGGTCCCCTATTCTAGTCCTCCCATCATTAAATAAAGATTTAATTGTGAACGCAATGCACATCTCTGCTCTTCTTGCACCCCTGAAATTTGATTGTGTCTATGCACACTGATGTCATTGGAGTCAAGCATGACCCATAGGCTGTTTTAATTCTAAACAATGTCAGGTCACAAAAATCAAAACTTCAGTGACTGTTCCACATACTTAAAGGTTTATATGATGTACTACTTGACTATTTTGAGTTCTCAAGTACAACATTTCTACTGTAATTTATCTTAATTTATTTGAATCTGAAGTCTTGAAGAGGAGTTTAAATGGGCACAAGACATGGCTGTAGATGACCCTCTCAGAGTCCCCTAGACACATCTGTACGGGCTGTTTGACCATCACGGACAAAAGGACTGAGATGGACACCAAAAGCAGAACACCATTACGCTGACATTGCAGGCCATGTTCAACAGGGAAGAGGAGGTTTGGGCCTAGGTCAGAAGACCCCTGTGGAACAAAAATATTGGTACTGCCCGAAATCCGGCGTCAGGAAGAGGCGACAAGATGTGCAAAGGCTGTCACTCAAGCAAGACAGGGGCAGTGGATGAATTGGGAGCACATAGAGAAAAGGAAGATCAGCTGAAAGGACCTGTGGGGAATGGAAGCAAGCAGGATTAGCTTCCTGTGTGGAACAATTTATGACATCCTTCCCTCACCCAAAAACCTACAGCAGAGGCTGAACGAAGATCCATCCTGCCCACTATGCTCAACTCAAGCTACCCTCAGGCACATCCTCACTAACAGGTAAAACAAGTTTCTCCCAAGGTAGGTATACGTGGAGACAAAAACAGGGACTCAAAGGACTTACAGCAACAATATAAATAGAACTGCTACTCATGCCTTTCCATCGAAAACATCAGATGCAGTTCAAAGTACGACGTTTGTTTGAGAAGGGGAACTGGGACAGAAAGGGCCTCCTGCACTGAGCAGTGGCGGTCAGATGGAGCAAGCCCGAGAATTGGAGATGTTGGTGGACGTGGGCCGGCGGCTTACAGTCCCATCACATATTGTCAGTACCACCCTGAGACCAGACCTGGTACCCTGGTCCAACACCCTATGCATCATTTACTCTGTAGTATTGACAGTACCCTGGGAGGATGCTGTTGATGAAGCGAATGAGAGTAAAAGGCTAAGGTATGCAGATATGACATTTGAGACAGAGCAAGGTGGCTGGAAAGCAGTAGTTTGCCCTGTGGAGATTGGCTGCAGAGGTTTCCTTGAAACATCCACCATCTGGTTGCTCAAAGATATGGGGATCCATGGAAAGGTCCTGTGCAAGAACCTAAAAGAAACATTGCACACTGCAGAACTCTGTAGCCAATGGCTGTGGATCAAGAGGACAGATCCCACTGGGTCCACAAGGCTAGTGTGATCTGTGGTGGGCCTGCCATAGAAGAGGGTGTCTGGTGATTAAAGGCCAAAACACCTGATGACATCAAATGATACCAATTGACATTAATTACTTCTGCATAACGTACATTAAGTATTTTCTATCTTGTCCTATGTTCAAAAAGGGAAAGTGTTTCGTTTTAAAAGGCAAAGAGGTAATGCTGTCTGATCTACTGAGCGGGCCACATGGCTTTCATAGTAGTGCTATACAAGCCAGTAGCCAGTCAGATTTTCAGTACCTTTATCCTCAAGTGTGGCCAAAACACTTGATGACGATAAGATGCACAACTGAAGTTATGTCCCTAACACCAGCCAGTGGCTGCTCACAACTGCTATCAACTTATGGTAGCTGGTAACCTAAATTGTGAAGAAGGAAAATTCACCATCTTGTCCTATATTCTAAAATATACCAACTAAATATTAAGCGCTAGAGATTAATCTTCTGCCAGTTAAGATCCTATCCTGAGCACATCTAGCATAAAGTAACAATTACATCCACAGTGTTGTTATCATGCAAAAACACCTTAATTACTATTGTCAGAAGTTGGAATTAATCACAGGCCTTTTACATTAAAGTTTGAATAATCGACAATCAAGATATTGCGAATAAGGGATAGTGTGATAAGTGAGAAAGTATTTTGTCTGTCATTTCATCAGAGGAAGCTGAACTGATGGTTAGGGCTAGGGTTTATTAACATCACATCTCAATCAAGAATTAAGGATTTTATTATCCAGTCTTTTCCTCCACATCCTAATATGCTGCTGAGGTGTTTCTTCTGTTGACACCAGTCATTCAGTTTTCAGTTTGGACACCTTTAAAATTACAGTAAAACACACACTGTTAAGTGAAGACATGATGGTTCACAATGAATAACGTAAGCAGTTTTCAGACATGACTTTTGGGTACAATCCAGAAATGACTTTCACACATAAATTATAGCTGGATGTTCTCTGCACAGCGCGTACTCACAAAAGCATTAAATCTTCTCAATTATTTAGGTGAGAGATGGAGCAGCCAGGTGCAGCAGACAGAGGCAGGAAGTGACGTTATACCTCCGCTGCGTTAATCACGTGATAATGTTTACAGCACACAGACCGTTGTAAGCTCTTATCACTACAAACTCACGACATCTTTGTTGTTGTCTTAAAAGTGTGTGTCACCGCTTTTTCACTGGGAGATATTTGTTTGATTTTTGTTCGTTTTTTAAATTTCTGCTCTCGTTAGAAGCATCTTCAAGACACAGTGTTGACCACAGTGGACCTTGAGGATGGATGACATCGATTATCGAGCCATTCTCTATGAGGATTCACCTGAATGAATTATGGCGAATCTTAAAAAAACCCTGTGTATGCAAGTAACAAGGAATTTGTCTCACTAAATCTGACAAGGAGGCATAGGATGCGTATTGCTTATTTAGTTAACTTGTGGTAAAATCTTTTTGCACTTTATTTTATTATTAAACTTGCCTCATTGTTATATTTTCATTTCAATAAAAAGAGAGGGGGGGGGCACGTAGACTTACACACTAGTTTTTTCAAAATCACAAAAAAACACAGAAACTTGTTCAGCCACATATAAGAAATGCACATTATGTTAAGCTGAATCTCCTGGAGCTGAAGCTCCAGGAGATTCAGCTCCATTTCTAATGGCAAATGAGACAGCACCAACACACACTGATTCCTAATTTGTTACCATTAGTGAAATTGATATTTGTCTATTTCCAATAAGGAAAAGAGCCTCACAAGACAGCAGCCAGCAACAGCTCATTGCTTCCCCTCATTCCTCACATGCTTGCAGGCAAACATAATGCCCTCAAAGCGAAGCAGCATCTGTGACTGTATGTGGAGCAAGAGTGATTGTTTTGCCTTGCCTGAGTTAAAAGACTTGGGATGTTACCCACTCGAGGTTAGGTTTCACCTAGACTAGTGTAGATACATTATAGCCAACACTAAGCAGAGTTATTTAAATGTATTATTCTCCAGCTAGGGACCATGCAACCTCACTGGGAGTAACTTTGTCAGGACCTGATCCACAGCAGATGTCAGTATAATGTACAAAAAGGATTGTTCAATAACCAGGTGGTGACGGTGTAGCTTTGGATCTGCCTGGTACCTAGAATGTGACTTTTAAATGGAAATTAAACTGAATTAAAAAATATATTCATAAAAAAGCTCAAAAATGTTACCCTATTAAATGGATTCTACTCCACTCCTATTGTGTTTTGTGGTGCAGTTTCCTGGCTCTGAATCTTTGGACTCATATTTACCAACACCAGAGGTCCTTTGATAACCCTTTGCCCAGATTCCTAAAATAGCAAAGGTTTTCTTTAGGCCAACAAAACTGACCTATGTAAACTCTCTGTTGAACTCAATAAACAGAGAGGGAAAAATACCTAGCTTTTGTAACTGCTGGTTACATGACGTGGCATTTGTAGAATGGATTGTCTCCTTGACACTAAGAACACTGTTATTTAACTCAATATTAAAGTCACTTGATATTTAAACACCATGGTTCATGTAACTGAAAATGCCTCACATTTTATATTATGTAAGTATGTACTAAAATACAATGTTTTTTATGGTTTCAAATGATTTAAATAAAAATTGTGTAATATGAGGAATATTTGGAAATGAGTAGTTTATATAAAAGACTTTTTAAGACACTGCATTTGTTCAGTTAAAGTCTTGACAGTGGGTGCTGCAGGTCAGGCTAGATAGAGAAATAATAATATCAAGATCAATCATTTGGTACAAATTCTCTTTATTCTAAGTGTGAACTTGTGCTGCAGATGACAAACAAATAAGGAACCCAAACTGGAGCAATGAAAAGTTGTTTTTTTCTGTGTTGAGCTTCATTTCAGATCGTCCTGATGCATTCCTCATCAGGAAACCTTGCAGTTTCAGTGACAATTTAATTATAATATATATCATTACATTACATGTCATTTGGCTGACGCTTTTGTCCAAAGCGACTTACAATTAGTACACTCATCATTTATGAGGGGCCATTTAGGGGTTCAGTATCTTGCCAAGGACAATAGTATATTATATAGTACATATAGTATTGTTAAATATATTTTATATACAATCCTGGCAAGTGAGCCAGCTCTGGAGGTCTGTCTGTATGTTTCTGGTGGTGACTGGTGAAGTCTCAGTACACATACTCTGAGGAGTAGTGCAGACAAGCAATGCTTACATCCTGGTTTCGAAGGGCTTCTTGCCACTAATTCGGGTTGTCAGGTAAACCCTGCCATCTGCTGGTGTGAAAAGAAAAGGCTTTAAATGGATCTTGGATTAGTCTGTGGTTAAGAAAAATAACCAAAGTGTAAACTCCATATCCCTTTGATTTTTATTTACATTAACACATTTAGCGGCACTATATCTTAAGAATGCTTTTGAATATTGTTTTCTATGTAATGGCAATGAAATCTGGTTCAAGGTGAAGGTAAATATGAAGTGAAGTGTCTGAATAACTATGTAGCCAAAGAAACACAAAACCCTCTGGATCATTGGTAAATTAGAGTGATTCGATATGATCCCTTAATCCAAGCTGTTTCGTGCCCCCTCACTCCTCACTAATGGCTGCCATATCTTGGCCAGCTCCCCCACTCACATCCAGCAGGCCAAGAATCAAGCAAAGTCTATTATTTTATCAGTTGCACACAGATTTGATGATGAGCCCACATTGCTGTGTCTCCCACCATTTTCTTTTTTCTGAATCAGAGGAGCATGTCGGTTTTTGTTCTTCCATTTAGCTGCAGCATTTCTTTAACTTCACATGGTTTAAATAATCATGGGCATATTTTACTATTGAGTTTTTCATAGTAGAGAGCCAAACTTGAATTGTGAACTTCCCAAAATGATACTAACTATGTGCCATGTGTTGTGCATCATGGCATAGATTGTAATAATTATTATCAATTTTTTTTTTTTACTACTATGACTAATACTACTACTACTTCTAATAATAATAATACTAATAATAATTGTATATGGCACCTTTCAAATCAGCTGTTACAAAGTGCCTCACCATAAGAACGAATAGAAACAAGAATGCAAAGCATTAAGGACAATAAGTAAATAATACAATATCATTTAAAATTAAAGACAACAAATTATAACAAATATAAATATAAAACCAAAGAAACTAGATAAAATGGAACATAATTAAAACGTAATGGCAAAACAAAGTAATAAAATAAACTATAGTAATAGCAAATAAAATGGTTACCATAATCTCATATATATATTACATGTAGTAAAAAAAAAAAAGATTTAAATAATAATAAGATAACATGAAATATCCTGAGAGATTACTTCTAGCTGTAACTACAAATAAAAAAAAAATATAACAAAAATATAACAAAGTCATTATATAGGGGTCACAGAGTAATACTCGAAAAATGCGAATGAAATGCGGTGGAATAGCGTGTGTAAATATATACTGCACTGATTTGTAACTACCCAAACCTAGATGTCTTCAATCTTAAAAACCCGTAATGATAAATGATGCTTGTACTTTGATATTGTATTGGCTTAGTTCTTTGTATTCTATTGTCTTAGCGTATGAAGAGACGACTGTCCTTATAGTGCAGTAATAAACCTGCAAATTACTGCAGGTGCTGGATAATGAAAATAACCGAAGCGATGCTTCAGAGGAATGGGGGTGAAAACAAAGACTTCGGCGTGTCACGGGGTCTTTGAGATTACATTAGTGTTGCCTTTCTTCTCGAGGCCAATCCCATCCAATTTAACACATTTCCTGTTTGTGCTCGAGCTCCAACCAGCGGAGCGGTTGCATGTGTACTAATCAACACACAGGAGAAGAAGCTTGGTAGAGTTAAGATGGCGGCATGTGGGTGAGGAGGCTAGGATCGCAACTCGAGGGTTTTCGCCATTAAACGACGCCTATGAATCCACATATATACAGTTATCGATAGAGAAACAATTTCCACATCGTCCACACGTTTGTGTGTGATTTTGGATTGACCCCATGACATCTATACACTTCGTGGTTCACCCGTTGCCCGGGACCGAGGATCAGCTCAATGACAGGTATTTCACTGCGGCCCTTGGAAAAGAAGAATGTAAATCGATATTTGTGTGTTAAGCTTGGTATACACGAGTAAGGCTGTTTTCATGATCGACGTTCACATTGTCATGCGTCTAAATTCGGGTTCGGTTTATTTAAATGACCCCCAGGGTTGAAACAAGGCCCGGCATCTTGGACAAGCCTCGTTAGCTTGCTGCTACCTAAACACTCGCTCCAGTGCTAGCTGCTAGCCCGTCCACTTGCTAACTTACGACTAGCTAACACTAGCAGGCTGTTTCCTTGGTTCTCTGGAAGGATTGGCTCCCAGTCAAAGTTGAGATAGACAATGCGGATTGGGGGATGGGAAAAGAGGGGGAAATAAGGGTCGTAAAATACAACGTTATTAGAACAAATACGGGCATATGTGAATACATTACACGTACAGCCATTTGACGTATGTCAGTGTTTGTTTTGCGGGCGTCTCGTTGATTATCGTGATCAATGAAGTAGCTAACGTCAGCTAACCGATTGCTAGCTGCTAATGCTAACAGCCTAATTCGCTACCACGCTCTCGACTAAGCTAAATATTTGCATTCCAGGGTGTTTTGTGGCACAGTTTCTTATGTGTTTAGTCGGACGATTTGCTTGCTAATGTCAGCGTATGTTATTGCATCGTTTGTCTGTTTTTAATTACACGCACTGAGATAAATGTGAAATATTAAGTGAAGTGCAGTTAGCTAACATTGCATTCTGAATAATCCCGTTAACGACTTTAATAAGGAGTCAAGTCATGGTTGTTCAAAGTGTATACGATGGATGCAAGTTTCACATAATCACTCGTTTGGATTCTTTTCATTGTTACCCACTCACCAAGTAGCTACAGCATACACAGGCAGTACATTTAGACTGTACCTAATATTGTTACTAGTGACATGCTTCTGGCATGCATCACGCAGCCTTTAATGGGCTTTCTGTTGGTAATGTCCAAACTGAACAGTTTATTATTCAGTAGCTGTTGTGAGAAACCTTCATGAAATTGTGTTCGACCTGTATTTTGGCAGAACGTGTGATATATAGTTAACCTATTTATATCCATTTGAGATTTAACTGATTAATGAGCTAGTCTACTTACACACAAAGAGGCTGAGAAGTTGGAGTGTTTTTAGATTGACCTTGAGATTACCAACTGGATATAGGCTCAACCTTTTGTAGGTTGGTGTGTTGTCCTACTCTGGGGTACCTGCCTTTGTCTGAATGCAAGGATAGCTCAGTTTACTCCACTGGTTACATGTCTTATAAAAAATGCGACTCAGACATCTTGGTGGAACGGTCCATTGGTTCCTTGAAGAGGTCATGGCTGTTTCATCCTCAGGCATGCATGCATGCTATATTGCATGCTACAGTCACCATGTGCTGCTGGGAGCCCCCCCTCCTCCCCCTTCCCCATGAAGGAACTTGCAGTTGTCAAAGCAGATAAGTAGTTTATCTGACATAAAAAAAGGGTTGGTCCAGCCTGGGTCATCAAAAGCGCTTGCCTGGCATGAACCTCAGATCAGATTTCCTCAACCAAATGCCAGTGGTTGGTTTTACCTCACTGAGGTCTGCTCAGCCACATATGTTGAGCATAGTGGAGTGGCTAATGCCATCACTCAGTAACATTTGCATCTCACACACTGTTTCTGAGGAAAGAGAAAGTACTTAGAATTTAAAAGGTTGTCTTTAGTTCTTATGCATTCGTGTGCAACAATTGTAGTTGTATTTAAATGGTTTGACCTGGCTTTAACAAGTGAATAGTATATAAGCGATAGCATTTGTTCATTTTCATTTTAATCAGAACATTCATGAGAACAGATACATCAGTACTTCTGTATCTCATGACCACATGTGGAAGCAACATTTTGCAGAACTATATATTTAAGATGGTAGCATAGGCCAAAATGATGTTCCTGCTAAGAGTTGAGAGCAGATGTAGATTTGTCTCTTCACTAGACACAACCCCAAATCAGGATACAATACATCTTAGATCAGCTACTGTGTGTGGATAAAGCACAATTAGATAACTGCAATACCTCAACACTGTAAGGCATGTATTGTGTTACATCAAATGTAAACCTACAGTTTGTCATGACGGAGATTTCTGTTCTGTATTAGCTATAACTGTGGAAGGTTAATTTTTCAGGACGCACTTTAAATGTTTGCTTACCTTCGTTGTTTGTGCTGCAGATTTCCAGTGAACACCATTAGCCAAGCAATTTGAAAAACAAGAAAAAGTAATAGATTATACTAAAAGTTCACAGCTATCCTTCAAATGTATAGTTTTCAGAACATTATTCCTTGTATGTAAACAGTATACACTAATGTTGTAATGGCAGTCTTGAGAATGGCAATATCCTATTCAGAGATATTTAGATGGCTGTGTTGGTACTTTAGGTTCCAGAAGTAAAAGTCCTATTTGTTTTTCTGAATGGGCAGTTTTAGGTGTCTGGCAGATGGAATGAATCTATGGAAAAGATAAGCAGGCATCACTTGTGATTAGCTAGTAAATATACAGAACTAAAAATCAAATCATATGAAATTATATTTCATAACATTTCTCCACAACATAATGATAATGAATCCTAGACGTTAAGCAATATTAAATACTCGACAGGTATTTTTCCAGTTTCATTTTGAATGTCAGATCCCTTGTTTTGTGTTTTTCCACAAAGGACAAAAGAGCTGCATGTTGTGGAATTAAGCACTCTGTTTATCTTGATTCACTCTTTGGTAGACAGTGCAGATGCCTTGCAAACTTTTGCTTAGAGTTGGTAAAGGGAACTTTAGCCTGACTGTCGGCTTCGGGCCTTGTTTGTCGGCGTAACCCTACAAGGTGCATCGTTGAGCAGAAAATTGATAGTCTCTCGTTAATTTTCTAACTATGGAAACACTATTGAATCATACATTTCTTTTGGTCATAGCAACAACTAGTGCCAAAATTAGCAACCACACAATTTCAGAGTTTTAAATTAAGTTTTGATCGTTGATGTTATCATTATAGCTCAGTGTAGCCTTGAACCAATATGACTGAACAGGTGGACATAAGTAAAAATAATTTCAATATTCAATTTCTGTAAGAATATTTTGTACAGCCTGTGCTTCATGTCAGCACTGTGTTTTTAAATAGCATATAATAACCTACTAATTACAATTAGTTCTTAAATGGTTCTTATTTGTGTTGTTGTCTTTATCTTCTTATCAGGCTCCGTGAAGTCTCGGAAAAACTCAACAAATACAGCTATAACAGGTAAGCGTGTGTCAACATTGAAATGATTTCTGCTTTGTACAATGTGAACTAGTAAACAGTATCATGCTTTAAACATTCTCAAATTGTGTTTTTGCTGGTTTGTTTCTTTTCCAATACAGTCATCCACACCTTAGTTTGCTGGAGCAAGCCCCCCTGAAGCAGTGCGTTGTTGGTCCAAACCATGCCGGATTCCTCCTTGAGGTAATACTATATGACAATACAGCATGAACCAGTAAGGGACCTGGAGTATATGATTATTATCTGATGCCCAATTTAAACAGTTAAATATAATAGGCAGATTTGTATTCTACCTGGGTCACTATATTCAGAGACCCTCTGGCTTTTACTAAAAAAACACCAGGTAACCTGCCTTTCTTTTATTTGCTAACTGTGTAAGTTGTGGACATAGGTAGACGGATAGGATATGTTGGTTATATCCAGGACATCACCACAGTTACAATATCCAGTTTAAACAGATCTGTTGACAGACTGAAGAGGCATGTAGTTATTTACCTCATGTTGTTTGCGTGGACCGAAACTTCATTAAACTGGTGAATGTAGATGGCACTGTGTTCAGGAAATGTTGTTGCTTTATGCAACTGTGCATTAATAAGCCCCTCTCACAATAGTTTATTAATGTCTAATATAATGTGGTTGTAACCTCAGTTTTATCTTCCTTGATGCCGCACCTTTAATGAGATATGTTTTGCTGTGTAGAACGCTGATAGACTTGCACCTAGTCCACGATATTGTGGACTAGGTGCCAAACTTTTCCTTCTGTGTTTGGGCCTCATGTCCACATGCAAACAAGGTTTTAAGTCACTAAAACTCTGTTTTTTTCGTACACCTTCCTAATTGCAGATTTCCTTCTGGTTCGGGTTTCTATATAAATTCGGGAAACAATTATGTCATAGCTTACTTTGCACATATTCATGGTTGCTATGTGTATGAGCATTAAGAATCTGAAAGAACAGCAATAACAAGCATGTATATACATTTGCTTCGCCCAATATTACAATATCCTTGGATCACTGGATAATTTTTGTAGACTTTATAGCCACCGACTGGCCCAGCCTACTTTTTTGAGTGTCTTGTCTGGACACTTCTTTGTAAAACGCAGGTTGTGTGGGTTGAGATCCTTTTTAAATGTAGGGGAAAATATCCACAGCATTATAGACGAGGCCTTAAACTTGTGCGTTTTTAAGTGTTTATTTATTTATATTGAGATAATGTAAGTTTTTAAGTTTTTCGTCAGTCCCTGATCTGATACATTGCCCTCAACATGACAGTATGATCCCCTCACCCCCTACTCTTATGGAGTTTTCATTAGTGCCACTAAAATGTAATTTCTTCTCTTTCAGGATGGACGTGTGTGTAGAATCAGCTTTGCTGTCCAGCCTGATCGCCTGGAGCTCAGCAAACCGGATGGCAGTGATGGGTGAGGGACTCGCATATGAAGGGATCTGTCCCGTAAACTGCTTTAGCTTTGGCGTTGAGTTGAGACACAGATGGCTTGTGGGGATGTCTAGTTCACAATGCACTGAGCATGTTCAGGCTTACTGATGGTGATTTCTGTGATTTGAATTCCATTTGGCGCTTTTGCCCTCTGACATGCTTTCACTTCTAGAATAATGCTCACTCTTTGCCTCAAAGTTTTTCATTTATCGAGAGTGAAACATAAATCTGAATTCACCACTGGTCTTTTCTCTAAAAGTCTTTCATTAGGCCTCCACCCCCCATCAATGTTACATTGCACTACAGGGGAACATATTTGTTTTTCAATACAAAAATGCTTGTGCTTTCTGTATGAATCTCGATACCGTTCAGCAGCATGACAGTCACAAGATTGTTGTTTGTGGAACTGAAAATCAGTTTCTTTCATGGCTCACATGTGTGCTTCTTTCCATGTTTCCTTTCTAAAAGTTCCTTTTTTGGGTACAAGCTTTTTATTTTGTTGACTATGAGCGTGTTTTTTTTGGTGAATAGCTCATTGATAGTTGACGATGTCCTGCCAGCAGAACAACATCCAACAGTGATTTCATACTTTTCAAGGCCACGCTAGGTGTTAGACATCTGAAATAGGTTGTAATACACTGAGGAGCTGCCTGCTCCAAACTGTTCAGCACAGCTAATGTTTGGTCCATGCTGAAGAAGATGAAAAGCTTGAAATTGTAATTGCATTTCAATCAGCACTGTTTTGGGTTGCTGGGTAGCCAGTTGAAAAAGAGTGGCAAATTGACTTGAATTGTAACAGGAGTTACATGGATTATGTCAGTTTGTGAAATTGCTTTTTTTGGGGCTCTGTAGTAATGATGTGATTGACTGTGTCTGTATTCAATTGTATGATGTAACCAGGGTTTCCCCCAGTGCTGCATAGGCCTGGCGGGCCGCCAGGCTCCCCCCCCCCGCCAGGCTAAGCGTCGATTGTTTTTTTTATTTAAAAAAAAAAAAAAAAATCCGTCACTCGCGCACATCAACAACACTTCACTTCCTCATTGAGCCCCGATCACAGACATGGCCCCGATCCCCAAGCAACCATCCTATTGGTCCAAACAGTCACATGTCCCACCCAGACCCATTCACTGACCCTCGGACATCAGAATGCTCCTTCAACACAGTGTTTTACTGAACATACGTCACCTTCACTGACCGTCAGACATCAGAACGCTCCTTCAACACATTGTTTTACTGAACATAAGTCAAAACCAAACATAAACATAAACCTAGTCCGTTACACGATTAGGCTGCAGCCATTTGGTTTTATTTATTTAAAAATAGGGTACTTCTTATTTCATACATTTTCCACAAATATGAGGAGGACTCAAATAGCCCTACAAAGTTCTGTGTTTAATTTATTTCAAAGTAGGCCGACACTTGCCTGTGTATTTTGTTTGTTTGTTATTTTGTTGCTTGTCTGTTTGAGTAGCTGGCTGAAAGCAAAGAAGTAGTAGGCTTACCTTTTATTGGTAACCAAACTGTTACGGTTCATTGTTTCTGAAATAAGAGGCCTGACTGCTATGTTAATGCAGCACAAAAAAAAATGTAAACAAAGGCTCAAATATTAAAGTGCAAAACTGTAGGTTTAAACTAGCAACTCCAACGTGATAAAAATAAATAAAAAAGAGGGCTTATAAGTTAAGTCAGCAGTGCAACTCAAAAAGATATCAAAGTATCTCTTTAACCCCTTTTCAAAATAAAAAAGTTAGGTGTGCATATTAAACAAAGTGCAACATGTTTAGAGTATAAGAAACAATGGTGTCCAGCTCAAAATCTGACTCAACACCCCCCCCCCCGCAGGTGCCTTCTAGCCATCCTACCACCAGGCTTAGCAAGTTTTCTGGGGGAAACCCTGTGTAACAGTATGGTACTAAATGTGATTGTATTATTTTGTTGGAAATAATTGACATTTAGTGTCATTATAGTCCCTGTTAAATGAAAATCTGGCTTATAGTCATAATTTAGTTGTCCTGGTTACAACAAAACACCATAATTAGAAGGGTTAGAACACATTGTTTGTGAATTTTTAGTGAAGTACTTTTGGTTAAACTTATCCCAGTTTAAGAAATCCTAAAGTAGGAGCAAGCAGTCGTAGCCCCACAACCCCAAGAACTTTATAAAAAATGGAAAGTCTTGTAGGAGGAACGAGTTGCAGCCAATTCTGATTCCCAAGGGTGTTGCCATGCTAGTCTACAAAATACCCATCCTGTTTCATGGAATTAATATTAAAAGAAATATGAATCCTGAACCAAAGGGTATAATTTGACAAATTTGGTTTCTGTTAACCCAGGAAATAAAAAGCCTTTTTGGTCCTTCTGGTGCTCTTGTCGGTTTGTTACTGATCTCCCATCTTTTGTTTCCAGTTCAAAGTTGAGCAGTGGTTCAGGGACAGGAAGGAGCTCCAGGCCAGGCAGGACTAGTGATCCGCCCTGGTTCCTGTCTGGTTCTGACACACTGGGCAGACTGGCAGGCAACACCCTTGGGTAAGTTCTGGCAGGGTTGACAGAGACAAATGGTCCTGTGAAAGCTTTGTTTAGAGCATAGCACTTAGGGTTGATATAAAATGTAATAGATGAAAGTGTCCACCAAATGGCATACATCACCAACACTGCTAAAATTGCAGTATGCAGTTTTCCTTGGGCTCTTGCATGATTGACCACTGGAGCCTTGATTTCAACAAAATGTGTTGACGCTCCTTATAATGAAGTTGTGCAGAACTGACAGAGCTGCAGAATAACAGTCTAAGCCTGCTCCCTTACAGATTAATGTTGAATGGAAACAAAATAAAACCAAGAGCATTGCATTTATATTTGATTTATATTCCTGTTATATCAAAGCCCTTCTCCCACTCTACCTGTTTAAATGAGAAAAAAGGCCACCTGATTATTTCTTCTTTTGTAGGTGTGATGCAAAACCTTTTCAGCCCTGTCTCTTCTGTCACAAAGGCTGAATCCTTATGTACCCAGATGTGTTTGTTTTTAGTCTGCTCTGTAAGCCAGATGGTGTTTTTTGGCAGTTGTGTCTGACCATGGCCTTGCATTGTATGTAACAGGAGTCGCTGGAGCTCTGGTGTAAATGGAGGCAGTGGAGGAGGTGGAAGTGGTGGTGGAGCAGGGGGAGGTGGAGCAGGAGGTGGAAGCAGTGGAGGTGGAGGGGGCGGAGGAGCAGGAGGAGGTGGCGGCACGTCGGGCAGGTCGTCAACAGCGGCTCGCGATTCCCGCCGACAGACCAGGGTGATCCGTACAGGAAGGGATCGTGGCTCGGGGCTTCTGGGCAGCCAGCCACAGCCAGTTATACCAGCTTCTGTTATCCCTGAAGAGCTCATTACTCAGGTATAGAATACTCAGTGTTTACACCTTTTTCATGTTCAAATTAGAACATTAATGTGACCATTTTCTATCACCTTTTTGTTACTGAAATTATTCGTACAATAACCCATTTACTCACTAATATGTAGCTAAAAATGTGTATAAGTAAAATATATTTAACTTTTTGCCATGCCACTTTTCTATAGGCCCAAGTAGTCCTTCAGGGGAAGTCCAGGAGTGTGATCATTAGGGAACTACAGAGGACCAACCTGGATGTCAACCTTGCTGTCAACAACCTGCTGAGTCGGGATGATGAAGATGGAGATGATGGAGATGACACGGCCAGCGAGTCCTACCTCCCTGGAGGTAAAAAACATGTTCAGACCTGGTATTAACTTTCAGCCTGAAAGATCTGATCACACATGGACAGCTTGAAAATGTGTCCTGAACTTGTGACCATTTGTGATCAGATCTCGTTTTGCCACTTTATATGCAAATATAAATTTTTCTATACACGAAGACCAAATTCAGATTTTACCCAGTCTGAGTTTTCAGATGCGTCTTTCAATGCGTGAGAAAGGGAGAGCAGAGTCAGGAATGATTGAGTGAATCAATGCACCGGTTCTACTAGGTGTTAAGAATTTGCCCATTTGAAAACAATATCAGTCATTGAGAAGTAAACATTTTATTTTAAACTTTCGAATGTCGGAGATTTCGGCTAAGTAGGCAGTCCTTCACGTTCGCACTGCTTTAAAATGTCGCCACAAGTCTCCTAGATCACCCCCAAAATTTGATTTGAATGATATATCAGGATGCTGAAGTGAATGGGACTTTGGGTTTTGTTTTTTGTTTTTTTGGTGTCGTATCAAAAAGGGTATAGAGAATCGTAGAAACTTCATGGTATCTGTGCCGACTACTAAGTTGTTTGTATCGTGACATCCCGAGTTGTCTCTAAAGGATTGACTTTAATTATAATAAATTAATAAAAATAAATTAATAAAAAATGATCTAGGATTTATAGATGTTATTTTTGTTAATATTTCTGAAACTTAACATCATATTGTCTATGTTCCATGCAGAGGACCTGATGTCCTTGTTGGATGCAGACATTCACTCTGCCCATCCCAGCGTGATTATTGATGCTGATGCCATGTTCTCTGAGGACATCAGCTACTTTGGCTACCCCTCTTTTAGACGTTCCTCACTGTCTCGCCTGGGATCCTCTAGAGGTAAGTCAATAACTCGCCCCTTTCTAAGAGAAGGAAGGGTGTTAAGAGAGGCTTTGGTGCCTGCACTGGTGATGGCTTTTGTTTTCAGGGATGTAGCTTCAATGGATCTAAACATAAACACAACAGACAAGTTGGTAAATCAAGGCAGTTTTTCTGTTTAATATTTTTCTGTAGCAGGATTGTAATGAAATGGCTGTGCTTGAAGATTTTAATGGAAGAGAACTTATCTTATAGGCAAGACATTTTAAAGTTTTTGGAGGTTAAAATATTTTCCTCTTTGGAAAATATTTCATTGAGTTTTTATGCAAAATTTGTATAAAGAAAATAGTTTTAGCTTTATTGTTGGGAAAAGCTTCTCTTCAGTCTGGTCAGCTGGTTTTTGTAATAGATGTTACAGGCTATAAATGTTTGGTGTTGTATGGTGCATGGGGGTCGTACATACTGTGAGCTCTCTGAGAAAGGCCCGCTAGGCCCACCTGTCTAGGCAGTCTACTCTAAAACCCAAACTAGCCCGTTTTAGCCTATACGCATGCTTTCTCTCTCGCTATCCACTTCCTCTTCTACTTCACATTTTAACATATGAGCGTGCAAACTGACTCACTCACCAATATAATTTAGACTCCCACTCAATCTTCAGGTTTGCAATTTTGATTTGCATTACTGTAATTCTAAAGAATATTATCTCTCTCTATATATTCTTAAAACTATGTTGACGGGTCTTTCCCAGAGAGTGGCTTACTTTTATCCCACTGGTGTGACCTTATTGCATACCAGTTCTCCTTCTTCCCTTAGAGCGTGACTCAGAGCTGTTGCGTGAGCGTGAGTCTGTATTGAGGTTACGCGAGCGCCGATGGCTGGATGGGGCCTCGTTTGACACAGAGCGAGGCTCCACCAGCCGTGAGGGCGAGCCCAGCCTGGACAAGAAGAGCATCCCAGTCCAGAGTCCTGTCTCCCTGGGAGAGGAGCTCCAGTGGTGGCCTGACAAGGTAGGAGGCACACAAACGGATATCTCGATAAATTGTTAGATTTAAAAGAAGTTCAAAACCTTGGCCATGACATTTCAATTGGGATCGGAATTAAATAAATTTATTAAGATCTCAAATTTCCTTTCCAGGATGGTGTGAAGTTTGTAAGTATTGGAGCCATGTTCTCTGAGATGGTGGCTGTCAGCTCGAAAGGAGAGCTTTATCAGTGGAAGTGGAGCGAACCTGAACCCTACAGGAATGCACAGGTGATGAATTCAACCTATGAATGTAAAACTTAACAATAATCTATACTAAATGTTTTTATTTTACTGAAATACAACTTGCAGTTATACCTATTTTATTGTAGCATGTCTAAAATATTACTTAATGTCTGCCTTCAGAATCCTTCCATTCATCATCCGCGTGCATCATTTCTGGGTGTGGCCAACGAGAAGATCACTTTATTGTCTGCCAATAGCATCAGAGCCACTGTAGCTACAGAGACAAACAAGGTAGAGTGTGATGGCTCCATGGCACAAAATTTGTCTTTCTGCATTGTTCATAGCAAAAGTTTTTGATCACATGATCATCTTTGTAGCCTAAGTTGTCATTGAGTAAATAAATGTTTTTTTTATAGTTAATTAAGTCACAAATATTTATTGAATAAATTGCTTAATAATTTATGTTTATATTTGGGGTGTAGGTTGCCACCTGGGTGGACGACACACTGAGCACAGTGGCCTCTAAGCTGGAGCACAGTGCTCAGGCTTTCCCTGAGTTGCAGGGAGAACGCATGGTGTCACTGCACTGCTGTGCACTATACACGTGTGTACAGCTGGAGAATAGCCTCTATTGGTGGTGAGAAGATGACAATACATGTAACAGTTTAACAATGTTATAGTTCTGTTCAGTTACCAATGCTATTTAAAACAGAATTATAATTCCATTCAAAGTCATACAATTTCTTTTGTCATCTTTTGTAGTTATAATTCTATTATGCAAAACACAAACCATATTATTACCAAGCAGACTCTGCTGTAGTAACCATCTTTTCTTGCTTAAACACATCTGTAGTGAACATTGTGAATCCTCCTTGAGACCAGACATTTAGCATTTTATTTGATTTCATTTAACCGGGATGGTCCAATTGAGGTACAATGTTTATTGCGCAAGGGAGTCCTGGCCAACACTAGCAGCAATGGAATAAAACAAAATTCAAATATAATACAAGCAGGGACAGATAACACACAAGTATGTGAATAACATACATGACAATTACAAAGCCCACATTAAAGGGAAAGACATAAATCTCTCTGAAAACAGAGCAGATCGAAGTCGGTGTCAATTTCAGTGTGAGGTATCATTTAATTGAAGTCAAGGGAAGGTATAGATTTCAGTGATGCTCTGCCACTTAACCACTTGCATTTGTCTGCAGGGGTGTTGTGCCTTTTAGTCAACGGAAGAAGATGCTCGAAAAGGCTAGAGCCAAGAACAAAAAGCCAAAGTCCAGTGCTGGCATCTCCTCAATACCCAACATCACCGTGGGAACACAGGTAAGACACAATTTTAAGACCTATGACTCATGTAAGTTGTGCAGTTGGTGTAAAACAAATTACTTGCTACTAATAAATGTACCTTTTCCTTCCTTAGGTATGCTTGAGGAATAACCCCCTCTACCATGCCGGTGCAGTGGCCTTTTCTGTCAGTGCTGGGATCCCAAAAGTGGGTGTCCTTTTGGAGTCTGTGTGGAACATGAACGACAGCTGCAGGTTCCAGCTGCGCTCACCAGAGAGCCTGAAGAACATGGAGAAGACCACTAAGACTCAAGAAATCAAGTCAGTGTAATTTTATCTTGCAAAAATCTGTCAGGATTTCATCTGTTGGATGTGAATTGTCTTCCATTGTTCCATGTCAGATAACTTTTTACCACAAGATAAGCAACAAAGGATAAACCTGGTTCGCGGCTTATGTACACACTTACCACCAGTGTTAATTTTGGTTTAGTCTTTTGACGAAAATGCATAATAGTTTTAGTCTAGTTTTAGTCATTTTTATCCTTCTTAGTTTTAGTCTAGTTTTAGTCGACGAAAACAAATTACATTTTAGTCTAGTTTTAGTCGACGAAAACAAATTACATTTTAGTCTAGTTTTAGTCACATTTAATAGCCACATTACATTACATCACATTAAACTCCTTATATTCCCTTCTCAGGTCCAGGGACCCCCTGTGTTGTGTCTACAACTGCACACTATAGCTTTCAGTACTTAGGTTGTCCATTAGATATCCCTCCTATAGGTCTATAGCAGGGGTCGGCAACCTTTACTATCAAAAGAGCCATTTTGCCCCCTCTTCCCCCAAATAAAATTTGTCTGGAGCCGCAAAACATATTTGATAACAAAGCTGATAAAATTGTATATAAAGTTATACTATACTAATCTGTAGATTATTGCATTTATGAAATTATAGAACAACAATAAAGAAAACTTGACATTTTATTTATTTTTACCTGTTACAACAAAGGGAAACACCAAATGCTTATGAAGAGGAGAAGAAAATACACAGGCAAGTGTAGGCCTACTTTGAAATAAATTAAACGCAAAACTATGTAGGGTTATTTGAGTCATCCCCATATTTGTGGGAAATGTATGAAATAAGAAGTACCCTATTTTGAAATAAATAAAAACATATAGCTGCAGCCTATATATTTTAGTTGGCGAAATCTGATAACAAAAAGTGAAAGCAGATCAGACTGGAGGCGGACAGTGAAACTGCAGCTCGGTAGAAACCAGCTGCAGCCTCTGCTCTGATCCAGAAGCTGCGGCGCTGATCTCAGAGCAGCTGAGACCAGAGGAACTCTGTGTTTTCACTGTTTCCATAGTTAAGAAGCAGCCTGTGAGTCAGTGAGCGGCCTTCTTCATGTGAACGAGCTTTTATCTCACTGTCTCTCTGAGCGAGTGCGCGGGGGCGGAGCCGCGGGACCGGAGCGCTGTCTGGCAGCACGCACACAGACACACACACTCGCCGCTCCGGGTACTTCATGGCGGCCTGATACGATTATGTTTTTAAAAATTGTTGTGACTTAGTCAACCGCCAACATTTTCGTTTCGTCTCGTCTCGTTAACGAAAATTAAAATAGATTTCGTCATAGTTTTTATTTTCAAAGATCCGTTTTCGTTTCGTCTTCGTCTCGTCTTCGTCATGGGAAAAGGGGCGTTAACGAATATTTTTCGTTATCGTCAACGAAATTAACACTGCTTACCACCATTCACCACCTCAGTAGATTATTTACAGATGCGAAAGTATGTTTTAGGGGTCCATTACAAGTTTGTCGAGGCTATTGTAGAGGATCACTGGTTCATTGAGGATGTTTTAGTGTCGTTGGAAGGTTGTAGAGTTCCTCTTAGGTTTAGAGGGCCTAAAGGCCGGCGCATGCTTCTGTAACGGCGCCTGCGGCTTTTCATGCAGTTGTGACGCAGGACTCGTTGTCATTCATAGTTTTCCAAGCGTTGCGCGTGTTGCCATGCAATTCCACGCCAGAACACTGAGCGGAGTAATCTTTTTTGTCGAAGTTGGCTCTTCTTCGTGTGTGGCACGAAGAAGAGCAGTTTATTTACATCGCCACTGCGGCTCCTCAGAGCCTGTTTCTGGCGGACAAATCCGCCGGTCAGTGATGGGTTATACTAGTGGTCATAGTTTCGGATCTCTTCTGCCAAGTGCTCTTCTATTTGGTCCATATTCGTTCTTCTAAATCTTCCGTGGTTTCCGCCGGTATTATCGGGCATGAACTGGAAATGGCGACTCCGGAAATGATGTAGTTAGCAGACCAATCACAGCCTTGCCGGCTACGTGATGCTTGCAGAGCTTTGCCGTCTAGTTAGAAAAATTGGGCGACGCACGTAAGAAGGGATACGTAAGTACTTAAGGGGCCCTGAAGGGCTCTTACGCTTCCGGGCCCATGAAAACACAGAAGCATGCGCCGGCCTTAAGTTGTCAGAGTTTATACTGATGGTTTTAGGAAGTCTTCAGATGTCTTTGAAGTTGAAGTGGTTTTGCAAGGTTAAACTTCTATGGGGTTCTTTTTGGTGTTATTTTCCCCACTACCACCATCTTTGGAAGAATACTGTTCACCTCTCTATAAAGGTCAACAAGAGATTTGGCTCCTCTCTTCTTTTCTAATCACTCAAATGCAGGCTGTGCGCACATGTGTGCTCGCTCACAAATACTGATGACCAGTGACCACATGTATTTAGTTATTAATTGAAAGTGTCGGATCATGAATTCCGATCACTTTAACCCCGATATCCTGGCTGTGCCTCAGGATAGCTTGTCTTGTGTGTAGCAGATGAACGTGTGCAAGGTTTATATTTGTGTCTCATAAACTCTAAAGCGAATCAGCAAACAGGTTCAGGTCCTAATAATTTCATATTAGTGTTTATGTTTATTGTTAATGTGAAAAGTGAGTGCAGGTCAGAGGGAGAACGTAGGAAGGACACTCAAGGCTCTTATATACTACTACGTGTCCGTTTCTCGGAGAGGTCTCAGCGGGGGGCAAAGAGTCTTTTTGATTTTTACTTCTCCGACACAGTCCGTCGGAAAAAAATTCATCGCCAAACCCATAGGTGGCGCAACGGAAGACGAGCTCAGAGAAGCCTACCCCATTTGGGAAGAAGAAGTCCACGTGTCTCTGTTTACATGTTAGCTTGCGTCCCACACACTGAACCATGGCAACTAACAGAACTAAATAAAGTGACACCCAGCGTGTCAAGATGCTGATGTAATCGTTTCTTAGCGCAGCGGTTCCCCGGTCTTGTTTCCGAACTGTGTTGCTGATTCCACAGCTTGAATCTGCTTGAGGCTACATGTAGCTAGAAGCTACCCGGACCTAGCTCCCCCCCAGCTTCCACACACAGTCAGCAGGGACTCCCGGCACTAACAACTACTATCCAGTGTTTGCTTCTAACCTGACGGTATTATAGAAACAGTGTCATGATAGAAGTGGAATTAAAGTCGTGCCGGCGGGTTCTTGCACTGTTACCACCGCAGTTAGCATGGTGGCTAGCCTAGCCTGGTAGCGCCGTTTTGAAAGCTCGTTATAACCGTATGTGACCGTGCACACATGCCGTCAGTGCTCGAACGAGCCACCGTCAGCCGGACAACTCCGCTGGATTAACACACACGTCACATTAATCGTAGAATCATAGTTGTGTTTGGGTTAGCTGTCAAGCAGGACGTTTGAGGCCGGAAATGACGTCGTACGGAAATGACGTCATACGGAAATGATGTCGTTCGCGGACCAATCACAGCCAAGAGCGGTCCGTCGGGTCTCCAACATGAAGACGGATAGTTAGAAAAATCAGACGTGTACGAAAAGCTGTCCGAAGCATTCGGAGAGGGCATTTCACGACGGATAGGGCGGTCTTATCTGTCCGTAAAAGAAAAAACGGAGAGGCATAAATTGGCCTTCAGAAAGGAGACTGACGCGGTAAAAGGCGGCCTGACCTTAATGTGCTACTGTCCTGATCCTGGTTATAATTTATGCATGGTTAAAATTATGCAGTGGAGGGACATTGCTAAAATATTTAATGTAGCAGAAAACTTGAATCAATTATGTTCTTACTCCGCATCGATGCATCTAAGAATTGAGAAATCTTCCCACTTCTAAACCTAATGGTGGACCACATCAGTAACGTACTTTCTTTGTATTTGTAGATCTCATGAATCTAATTGTAAAATCTCACTGTCTGTTCCTTTAGGACTGAAAGCAAGCCAGAGCTGGTGAAGACAGAGATGGGTCCTCCTCCCTCCCCAGCGTCTACCTGCAGTGATACCTCTTCTATTGCTAGCAGTGCCTCACTGCCCTACAGTATGTCATATTCCCTCTTGCTATCTCTCCCTCTTAACCTCTAGCTCTCTCTTTATCTCCCAGGCACAGAACCAATTCCTTCTACACTCTATGCTCTCATTAGTCCTTTGACATTGAAACAGATGGTGCACAGACTTTTATCAGCTACTCCCTCCATTTTCCCGTGAAGGAAGTAAGGCCATCTCACAGAATATTTGGATGGCTTTTTACTTTGTCATATGAACCATACAGCTAGCTGGCAGTTTTAATATTTTATTTTCTTTAGTCAACACTGAAGTTATCTCTGGGTCATGAGTTAACTTACTCAATCTAATCAGGAGTATAATTATAATTACAAATTTGCTAAATTACTTGCAGAGAGAAGGCGTTCTACTCCGGCACCCAAAGAGGAGGAGAAGGTGAATGAGGAGCAGTGGCCTCTCAGAGAGGTGGTGTTTGTGGAGGATGTTAAAAATGTCCCAGTGGGAAAGGTGGGTGCACTAAAATATGGTAATGCATTGGAATAAGATTAATCATCCCTTCTGTATGTATGTCTGTGTCAGTTTTTACAACTGGCTGCCTTCCTTTTACTGTCTTAGGTGCTGAAAGTGGATGGTGCATATGTTGCTGTCAAGTTTCCAGGGACATCAAGCAGCATGAGCAACCAGAGTACTGCTGCTCCCACTGACTCCGACCCATCATCACTATTGCAGGACTGTAGACTCCTCAGAATAGATGAGCTGCAGGTACAGGTGTCGATTCACTATTGATAGTCTTTATCTCACTACGTGGAGTTCAGTCTCTGGAGTATGTTTCTGTATAGTGCTGAAAAGCTGTCCTCCTGACAGCAATATTCATTGCATTATTGTCTCCTTTAATCTGTTCCTGATAGGTGGTCAAAACCGGTGGGACTCCTAAAGTTCCTGATTGTTTTCAGCGCACACCTAAAAAACTCTGTATCCCAGAAAAGGCGGAGATTCTAGCTGTGAATGTTGACTCCAAAGGTTGGTCTTTGCTACCTGTTCCTCCATCTTAGCATGTACTTATATTTTATTTCAATATTTGTTTAGTGTCTATAATTCTGTCTAGATTTTAGTTAACGTATGGACTATTCCCAACCCTTAAACATCTCTCCACCCTGCAGGAGTTCACGCAGTGCTGAAAACTGGTAACTGGGTAAGGTACTGTATCTTTGACCTAGCCACAGGCAAAGCTGAACAGGAAAATAACTTCCCTACTAGTAACCTGGCCTTCTTGGGGCAGAGTGAGCGCAATGTGGCCATCTTTACCGCAGGACAGGTAAGATGACCTGTTTTTTACATTTTGTTGCAGATAAGCGTGATATTTTTAGATAAACTTAATTTCTACATATTTATAAGGTTGACTTTTTTCCCCCTAGGAGTCTCCTATCATACTCCGAGATGGAAATGGCACAATCTACCCTATGGCCAAAGACTGCATGGGTGGAATACGAGACCCTGATTGGCTTGACCTGCCACCTATAAACAGCCTGGGAATGGGGGTGCACTCTCTGGCCAATCTCCCCTCAAACTCCACCATTAAAAAGAAAGCTGCTATTATTATTATGGCTGTCGAGGTAAAAATTATTTCATGAAAAGCAGAGATAATGTTTTTGTGTAGGGATATTTTCTGGCCTCTAAATTGAATGTTTATTCTCAGCTCCACAATTTCCTTACAAAGTCTGCCCACCAGTTTTATTGATACTGATAGATTACCATATTAAAATACCTAAATACAATGCTCTGTCATAAGTGAAATATCACATACATCTCACATCTAATGAGTTATCATAATAAACACCCAGTCATCTTGTCTCCCTTTCAGAAACAGACGCTGATGCAGCATGTGCTGCGTTGTGACTATGAGGCGTGTCGACAGTACCTTGTGAACCTTGAGCAGGCGTTCCTGTTGGATCAGGGCAACCAGGCCCTGGGAGTGCTTCTGGGTCACCGCTGTGACGGAAACCGCAACATTCTGCATGCTGCTGTCTCTGTCTGCTTCCCTGTTAGTAATAAGGAGACCAAAGAGGAGGAAGGTAAGCTGCTCTATATTAACATTTAGACTCTGAGAGCTAGTTTCAGTGATGACATGATGACTATAAATTTATTATTGAGACATTTTATATAATTTTGTCCTTTTTTTAAAGACTTGAACAATGAAATGTATCGTGATTAACTGAAATTCATGTCAAGGATGCAGAATGCACTATGGGCAATGTACTTTGTCTATTCGCCAGTCTAAGCCTTAAAATACATTTTCAAAGTCACAGTTCAAACGGGCTAAGAACCCGAGCGAGGTACGACAGTGGATGAAAACAGCAACAACAATAACTTAGAAGATTCTGACAAAGATTTTGACGTGCCTGCTCGGCTGCCAGCCAAGGCCCAGGGTGAAAGACATTTTTGAGGGCGGTGGAGGAGGATTTTGGCAAGAGAAGCCAGTATCATACCAAGCCACAGGTCAAATGATTGACCTGATGCACCAAAGTCTCTGAAGCTGATGGAACAAAAATAACATTTGTTAATTCATTAAGATTTTTAAAAAATCTACAAATATCGTTTACAGCAAAGACAACGATTTACAATAAACAATTTAAAGGAAACTATTTGTTTTACTTTCATGTTTCTTTCCGCTTCAGAGGCTCAGAAATAAGTTTGAGTTTTTTAGGAAGTAATTTCAAACAGTTAAGTTTTTATAATCATTTTTTAAGAGGGCACTTTGTGTCATAAACTCAATAAGATTGTTAAAGACCTATGAGACAAATTGTGATTTGTGAGTATGGGCTATACAAATACAATTTGATTGTTTCATTGATTGACTATTCATTTGCTGGCTAAATTAACTTTTCTCTTCCAAATGCATATGTTTTAGACTTTGCCATCTTTTTTTAGAAAATGTAAGATGCACACAATTCTAGCTTGGAGGCTGCTTGCCTGCTTTCTTCTGAGTCCATTCTGAGTGCTTAGTGTCTGTGCTGTTTCATTTCAGAAGCTGAAAGGTCGGAGAGAAACACATTTGCAGAGCGCCTGTCTGCTGTGGAGGCGATTGCCAATGCCATTTCTGTGGTTTCAAGCAACAGCTCTGGAAATAGGACTGGCTCCTCCAGCAGCAGAGGGTAAATAACCAGCTCCACTGATTTAGTTTTATCTTGCCTAATAGGATCACCTAAAACTACAATACTAATTTAGTGCTCATGTTCATGCTCCCTTAAAAGAAAGCAAGCTCTCTGCTTCTAGCTTCTGTGAACAGGTTCTCCAATCATATCAAAATTCTGAACATTGCCCATTTTAATTTCAGAGCCTTGTTTTACTTTTTGTTTCATTTCCAGTCTTCGTCTGAGGGAGATGATGCGGCGGTCTTTAAGAGCCGCTGGTCTTGGCCGCCATGAGTCTGGCCCGTCATCCAGTGACCACCAGGACCCTGTGTCACCACCCATTGCCCCACCAAGCTGGGTCCCTGACCCCCCACCCATGGACCCTGGTCAGTGCATCTTAATAAGCGTATTACACTGGCTCATAGGGCTGCTAGGATACACCAAATCCACAGTTCGGACCTCAGTTTTGGACCTACGTCTTTTGGGGGGGGGTTGTAATAGGCATTTGTGGGTTTGAGTCTAAAGAGCATGTTGGATTTGACTTCACATAAAACTACGTAAACAAAAATAACTAAAGAATAGGTAAGATCTGTGTGTGAGTGTCTCCCACAATCTCAATGCCCAGAGTTCAACCTTTGTGTGTATTTACAAAGTTCGTTTTGATCTCCCCCACAAGACCAACACAGTTTAGTTCAATCCAGTTCTAACAACGAAAAACAAATGCAACAACAAATCATTCTGGGCTTTACTGAGGATCTTCCTAAACCAACAACTCATGAAAGAAAATAGAAAGAGAAGCGTCCATTTCGCTTCAATAACAGTGTTCCTTTATACAATATGTACCGGACACAGTTCAGTCGATGGTCAAGTCGGTCAGTCAGTCGGGCACATGCCGGCCTGTAGCTCCAGGGAATAAACAATCCACCAGTTGATTTCCTCCTGACTCTGACTGTAGAGACAAGGTGTCTGTTTCTTACTACACTCTTTTGTAAAGGTGTAACAGTCGGTCCTCTCTGACCTCCCCACTAATTTCTGTGTTGGTTCACATTAGATGGGGTTTTGATTGGAGTGATATGCACGTACGCGCACACGCAACAGGCCGCAGCTGTGGAAGAGTGTGGGATTGGGCTAGAAGACTTGTCACGGTTCCGTCTTCACATTTCGCAAACCGTGGACAACTTGACTGCGGTTTTGGTTAGCGAATCATTTCAGCCCTGGTACAGGGTCACCCGACGAACCTGGTGCTTTCTCTACATTTATCAAAGTTTATTGCAGCGTCCTTACAATTGACTGCACTGGTTAATTAGATATGTGTAAGGTCACGTACCAGGTTAGTTTTCTAATCTTATTAGTGTGTATCTTTTATCATTGTGTTGATTTGCCATTTTCCTGCAAGCATCAAGCAAGAGACTGAAAGATTTTCAGAAACATGCAGTCCTGACTCAAAGGTATTAACAGGCATGTTGAGTGTCCACATTTTAAAAGCTTTAACGGGCGACCGTGCCAATTTTCAGTCAGCTTTGTATCGGTACAAGACGTTTGCAGGCATATAAGTGGGAACTGTGAGTGCAGGCAACATGCAGCTTTGTTGTGATACAGATAGGGTTGGGTATTGCGAAAGTATTGCTGCTTCAGGAGAAGGACAGACACACATCCTTGTACTGTGCCACATTACCATGTCCTTCCTACTCACTCCCCCGCTGACCTGCGCCCACTTTACATGTTAACAATAAACACCAACACTAATCAGAAATTATTAGGACAAGGACAGTACTTTGTTTAGTTTTTGTTTGTTTTGCCATAATCAAGCAGCGCTTGGTTGAGCCAATGACATGAGGTGCCAAATTCTGCATTGTGATTTGGTCCAGGAGGTATCAAACGTGTAGGAACTGGTGACTGATTGGCTACGGATTTTCAGTACCCAACTGCAGCTACAGAGCTTGGTGAAAGTTTCTGATTTCATCTTCCCAATGGCTCTTTTTCGACCTGCAACAACCAATTACTGAATGTTTTGCTGTAATTTGTCTATTGGTCAGAGGGATCTCTAATTTTCAAATCACTCTTATCATTATTTTGTGAACAGATGGTGACATTGACTTCATTCTAGCACCAGCTGTGGGTTCACTCACCACTGCCTCCACTGGGACAAGTCAGGGGCCCAGCACCTCCACCATACCAGGTAACGACATCTTCACTGAGCTGATGAGTGATGAAGAGAGGCTATTTTTACTGCTTGTAACAGGAATTTCAGTTGTGGGTAGCACATGGTTACATCTCAGATCATACTTCAAAATCAGCTGACTTAACTAATGCTGCTAAACATATACTGATAATGCAAATAAAAATTGGGTAGTGTTTGTTGTCGTATTGTTGATAAATTGCTGCTTCACCAGTTGTCTTTAGCACTCAGTCATTGTTGAAACAGGCTTGGCGTCTAATGGATTGTGTTCTCTATATAAACAGGACCGTCAACTGAACCATCTGTGGTTGAATCTAAAGACAGGAAGGCCAACGCCCACCTTATCCTAAAGCTGATGTGTGACAGTGTTGTTCTGAGGCCACACCTACGGGAGCTGCTTTCTGCAAAGTACGAGTCATATTTAATGTATAAGTACATTCATCAATACTCTGCATTTTATTGTACATTGGGTTTACCTGAATTATCTGTTATCCATGTTATTTCCCTATTTATCCTTCCAAAGTGCTCATGCACATTTTTGTTGCTGTTTGACAGGGATGCTAGAGGAATGACTCCATTCATGTTGGCTGTCAGTGGGAGAGCCTACCCGGCAGCCATCACTGTTTTGGAAGCTGCTCAGAAAATGGCAAAGGGTAAGTTAATAGTCAAGCTTTCAGCGCACTGCTGTAAGCCGGGTTGCCATTCAACCCCTTAAGAATGGGTCATCATTTTGAAGACGTGTTTCAGATGATTGCTGATTTAAGTATCAGAAGTGATATTGAAACAGATTACAGCAGTGTTTCATTGACTAAAGCACAATGAAGGTAACAATGAAGAAGTTTCAGATTCAGTCGGTGTAAGATTTGTTTGAGGAGGAGGAAAAAGGGTGGCTTTGTTGGTTAAAAACCTAAATTCTCATGAAGTTTATGGAAAGTTTTTTATTTAATGTCTCTGTATTCTTTTGAGACTGAGAAATTCAACTTTTCACATTATAACTGGCATTCCTGTGTTTCTATCTTTTGCTGCTGTTCTTTGCCTTGAGCGCAGTTGGTGACCCAGGCATTACAGTGAAGGAGGATGCAGACTCTGTGTTCATGGAAATGATTTGCCCTTCTGGGACCAATCCAGATGACTCACCACTGTATGTTCTTTGCTGCAATGACACCTGCAGTTTCACTTGGACTGGAGCTGAGCACATTAACCAGGTCAGCCCTACAGGATTAAACTTAAGTTTAGAGAAAAAGCACTTTGTTCGAGCACCAGTGTGTAACACAGGTGTCAATTAGGGATGGGATTTTCATTTCAAATGTTAAGAGAGGCAGTTGCATAACAGACAATCAATTTGACGTAAAAACAGACGATGGACAGATGTGGCTTTTTGGCACAAAGTGAAGGCAGCAGAAAAATATTGCCTTCACCAAAGTAGAGAGCACACATGTATACCACATTAAGCCTCACTCATTTTGAAGGCAATGTTATTTGTGAATCCTGTCAACGTTTAATGATCACATGAGAGTTGACACACTTCCTTTGTATTTAGGATATCTTTGAATGTCGAACCTGTGGTTTGCTGGAGTCCCTCTGCTGCTGTACTGAGTGTGCTAGGGTCTGTCACAAAGGACATGACTGCAAGTAAGTCCTAGTTTTGAGTCTCTGTAAGGCTTTCAGTCTTACTTACCCTTACTTTTCATTACCTGGATTTATATTAGTGCACCTTTCTAATCATAAATTTGCCTCTGTTATTTCCCAGGCTGAAGAGGACCTCTCCCACAGCATACTGCGACTGTTGGGAGAAATGTAAGTGTAAAACACTGATCGCTGGCCAGAAAGCTGCTCGTCTCGACCTGCTGTACAGGCTACTCACAGCCACTAACCTGGTCACAACACCGAACAGCAGGTAAAAACGCTCTTTCTATTCGTTCATTGTGAGCATTTTCTTAAAAGGAATAGGAAAATCCTATATTTCAGACTGATTTTTCTTTCCATCTACAGGGGAGAGCATATATTGCTGTTCTTGGTGCAGACTGTTGCCAGGCAGAGTGTTGAGCACTGTCAGTATAGACCACCTCGCATCAGAGAAGACAGGAATCGCAAGGCTGCTAATGCAGAGGGTATGTTCACAATCATCTTTTATCAACTATAACCATTAGTACTGACAAATTATGTATACATTTTTAAACATACATTTTTAAAATCTTATTTTCTATCTTCTTACAGCCTTGACTGTTTTTTTTTATTATATTATGTCCAGAGGGCAACCAGTGTATGAAAACCTCTTTCTTCTCCTTTCCTCTCTTTTAGACTCTGATATGCCAGATCATGATCTAGAACCACCCCGCTTTGCTCAGCTGGCCCTGGAGAGGGTTCTGCAGGACTGGAATGCCCTAAAGTCTATGATCATGTTTGGTTCTCAGGAGAATAAAGACCCGTGAGTATCGCAGCAAACAGCACCCCCAGCATTAAGAGGTGGTTGTAATAGGAGCTTGTAAGACTGTGATTATTTTATGCTGCTCAAAGAAATGAAAAATGATCCACTGAGACTCAACAGGAATGTATCTTTCCAGAAACAGTGTTCCATTTATTAGACTTTTTACACAGATATCCTCGTGGGCATCTTTTTTGCTGCTTTATTATTAGTAATAAACCAGTCGATAATCTCATTGTAGTTATTATTTACATAACAAATGTGATTGATGTAGTTGTAACTTCATGTTACCGTACACAGAGTTTAGTTCCCAATCATTATAGATCATATTTTGACAGTTTTTTTTTTTTCATAGACTTAGTGCCAGCAGCAGAATTGCTCACCTTCTCCCTGAAGAGCAAGTCTACTTGAACCAGCAGAGTGGCACCATTCGCCTTGACTGTTTCACCCACTGCCTCATTGTCAAATGTGCCCCTGACATCACTGTAAGTCCAGTTAGTCCTTGACTAATGAGTCCACCTGAATATTACCAGTAAATATGCATTATGTTCATGTGCCTCCTTACACAGTATTTTGGTTATCAATGGTTGTTTTTCTTCTCTCGTATTAGTTCATAGACACCTTACTGGGCACACTGGTGAAGGAGCTGCAGAACAAGTACACTCCTGGCAGAAGAGAGGAGGCAGTCAGTGTCACCAGGAGGTTCCTTCGCTCTGTAGCCCGGGTGTTTGTTATCCTCAGCGTGGAGATGGCTTCCTCTAAGAAGAAAAAGTAAGATTAAGATTTTAATGTCACGAGTTTTAGGTAAAGGCTCTTTGACCCTATACATGCAATGGAGCCTACAAATGTTGACATCTTTTGAATTGTAAGAGACCTGGTCTTCTCTCTATTTCCACTACATAGCAACTTCATCCCCCAGCCTATTGGGAAATGTCGGCGAGTTTTTCAGGCGCTCTTACCCTACGCTGTGGAGGAGCTGTGTAACGTAGCCGAGTCGCTGATTGTTCCAGTACGAATGGGTATTGCACGGCCTACCGCTCCTTTCACTTTGGCCAGCACCAGCATCGATGCTGTTCAGGGCAGCGAGGAGCTCTTCTCTGTTGAACCTCTCCCTCCAAGACCTTCACCTGACCAGTCCAACAGGTTGGTTGGCTCTATGGTAGACATTTTGGCAAGTTACAGGGCCTCAAAATGTGCATATGTTAATGGGCTGAAATAAAGAAATTACTTGTTTCCAATCATTGAGTTGTATAGTAGAAATTTTTTTAGAGAGAAGAAAGTACAAGTAACGAAATGTTTAAACCTTCTTCACTCGATATGACTTGCCATGTTTTTAATTTTTTCCAGTTCCAGCCAGACAGCTGCCTCTTATATCATCAGAAACCCCCAACCTCGACGCAGCAGCCAGTCTCAGCCTGTCAGAGGGAGAGACGAAGAGCAGGATGACATTGTATCAGCAGATGTAGAAGAGGTGGGAGCCTCATTATATAATAATTAGGGCTGTAGTGAACTTTGTATGCTAGCGATTCAGTTTAAGTTGGTTATGTTACATTTAGTTTATTCCTCACACCATATTTTTATATCTGATCGAGTTTGTTCGCTTTGCTTAAAGTTTTCTCTTATGATCTTGTTGTTTGTCTCTCAGGTTGAGGTTGTAGAGGGGGTAGCAGGGGAGGAAGACCATCATGACGACCAAGAGGAACAGGGAGAGGAAAATGCAGAGGCAGAAGGACAGCATGATGAACATGATGAGGATGGTGAGACACCTCCTACTTTTTCTGTGTGAAAGAAAATGGTAACACTGAAGTTTAGTTTATTAATGACAATAAAAAATGTATAATTTAATTTGAATAACTATTGGAACCCAGCCAACAATGACTGATGCTTCTTTTGTCTGTGTCTGCCTTTAGGAAGTGACATGGAGCTTGATCTGCTGGCAGCAGCTGAAACGGAGAGCGACAGCGAAAGTAACCACAGCAATCAGGATAATGCTAGCGGCCGCAGGAGTGTTGTCACAGCAGCCACTGCTGGCTCTGAAGCAGGTTGGTCAACAGCCACAAATTTAGATTTTACATTAAAATAACTTTTTAAACATTCTCCTCGGTTTCAATTTAGTCTCTGTGGAAATGCGGTCACCTTTTTTATCGACCTCCTTTTATCTGAAATCTTTCCAAATTTTTGTAAAGATCTTACTAATTTTAAATTGGATTTCTGTCATGCCACGCTGTGGTGTTTTTTCTCCTTTAGTTGCATCATAAGTCTGTTCTCACAGAATCAAAAGTGCTTAACAGAAATCACTTTGGATTGTAGGGTTTATGTTTGGAGAGCTAATAATACAGCAGACAAAATGGTCCCTGGCTGAATACCCAATGTATTTCATTTGCAGGCAGTAGGGTGTCCTTGGCATTTCCTATTTTTGGTATGAGCTCCTCTTTACTTCAATGCATATACAGATGTCAGGGCAAAGAGTGAATTTGCAGCGTTGCATACACCGTTTCCTGCTGCGAGTTCCTTCAGTTTGTCCTCTTCTCACATCTCACTATTATTGTGCCATCTGTTTGTTTCACTTTTAACTTAAAATGTCCCTCATCACAAGTTTGGTCATGTTCTTTCATCCAAATAACAAACTAATTTGACCACTTTCCAAATGGTGTGGTGTTTTTTTTCTCCTTGATCATCTGAAATGGATGGGCTCTTATATTTTCTTTTAGAGTATTCAGTAAATCAATTTAAATATCACTGTCTATTTTGAATGAAATTTCCAATAATCATCAGAAAACATGAATTATGTAGAACGAGTTGATCAACAAAGAGCAGTGTTAAGTTTTTTCACTATCCTGTTAATGTTTGGCCTTGTGGTGGTGTGATTTCACTAACCCGCACTCCTGCCTGGAAAATCTGATCATAAAAGACAGAGCAAAAGGTCAGATACATTCTCAAGGCTTTAAACCTGTCCCCCTTAACTTTTTTTCTCACCCTCTATCCACCTCCCCCTCCTCTCTGAAGGTGCCAGCAGTGTCCCTGCCTTCTTTTCAGAGGATGACTCCCAGTCCAATGACTCCAGCGACTCTGACAGCAGCAGCAGTCAGAGCGACGATGTTGACCAGGAAACTTTCCTTTTGGATGAACCACTGGAAAGAACAACTAGCGCATCGCATGCCAATAGTGCAGCCCAGGCTCCTCGCTCCATGCAGTGGGCTGTAAGAAACACCCCCAGCCAGAGGGCCTCCGGAAGTGCCCCCTCCAGCTCCTCAACACCAGCTGGTCAGTAAAGCTTTGTCTAATTCTGCTCTTTTATTTTCAAATGTTAATGTTTGGTTTCCCAGATCAGTGTCAGAACTTTTTTTTGTGTCTTTTTCTGCAGCAAGCTCCACGGGCCTGATATATATTGACCCTACCAACCTGCGTCGCTCCGGTGCGATTAGCTCCAGTGCCGCTGCGGCGGCGGCAGCGCTAGAGGCCAGCAACTCCAGCAGTTATCTGACATCTGCCAGCAGCCTGGCCCGGGCTTACAGTATTGTTATCAGGCAGATCTCTGACCTCATGAGTCTAATTCCCAAGTACAACCATCTAGTCTATTCACAGTACCCTGCTGCTGTAAAGCTCACCTACCAGGATGCAGTCAACCTGCAGGTAAGATGGAGTGTCATCAACGCAGACTGCACTCCACCTATGCACCAAATTACTGGTCTAAAATATGCAGTGTCTTTCTGATTATTTATCACAAACAACACACTTTTTTAAGTAGTGGCTTATTGGTGTATATCCATTGAATGATTTAAAATAGGTAATGTTTGTTGAAACAGAACTATGTTGAAGAAAAGCTGATTCCCACCTGGAACTGGATGGTGTCCATCATGGATTCCACTGAAGCTCAGTTGCGATATGGCTCAGCCCTATCATCTGCTGGAGACCCTGGTCACCCCAGTCACCCACTCCATGCCTCTCAGCACTCAGCTCGCAGGGAACGCATGACTGCTCGAGAAGAAGCCAGCCTCCGCACCCTTGAAGGACGCAGGTAAAAGAAATAAACCATCATATCATTTTTTCCCCCAAGCTACTTAGTTTGGTCATTGGCACAAGTTTAAGTATACAGTGTTAAGAAATCAGGAATAGCTTCTTTTAAAGCCATCTTTTTACAGTCTTCATCATTCCCATCATGTTTTTGGTTTGACATTTTAGCTTTATATTATTGCGTTTGTAATTTGAGTGATATTCATTTTTTTTTTTTTACGTATTTGTTTTTAAGGAGAGCAGCCACTCTGTTGACCGCTCGCCAAGGCATGATGTCGGCACGAGGCGATTTCCTGAACTACGCATTATCACTGATGCGCTCCCACAACGATGAGCACTCTGACGTGCTTCCTGTACTGGACGTGTGCTCACTGAAGCATGTGGCCTACGTCTTCCAGGCTCTAATCTACTGGATTAAGGCCATGAACCAGCAGACCACACTGGACACCCCACAGATCGAGAGAAAGAGGTAAATTATGAAAATGAGGGCAAATGGTTTTCTTTGCTCTCAAAAACTCAGACTTTTCTAAAAGATCGACTCGACCCGCAAAGAGACAATATTCTATGATCATTGTCAATCAACATTAACTGCCATTTCTTAACAATTATGATTTTAACTATGTGCTGCTAAATTATTTAATTGCATATACAGAATCAAACTTTTTTTTTCCTGTTTTATAATTATTGCACTTCATCTACTGGCATGCTTGAAAAAAATATTGTTTCTGTGTTTGAAAAACCACTACTGAAAATATATATAATTTTAATCTATTCACCTGATATGGCAATATGGGCTATACAAATAAAATGTGATTGATTGCCCTATGGTTTAAACAGTAACTGTTATCCATACTTTGTAGAAATCGAGAGATCTTGGAACTGGGTTTGGACAATGAAGATTCTGAACACGAAAATGATGAGGACACTAATCAAAGTAAGCCTGATAATAATATGCAATGTATAATATTTAAAAATAACTGAGATTATATAAGATGGTCAGATGCATATAAAAATGTAACAGGTGTAGACTTAGAGACAAGCAAAACAGCTTCCTAACCTTTATAATATTGGCCAATATTAATAATGATTGCCTGTCTTTCCAACTCAACATAATGTTGCTTTTTTTGTGCTTATAGTTGCTTTGTTTCTGCTTCCCCTCAGGTTCAACTCTGCAGGACAAGGATGAGGACCCTGTACCAGCTGAAACGGGTCAGAACCACCCCTTCTTCCGTCGCTCTGACTCTATGACGTTTCTGGGCTGCATCCCACCCAACCCCTTCGATGTTCCCCTGGCTGAGGCCATTCCACTGGCAGATCAGCCCCACCTCCTGCAGGTCTGTACAATGCTCTGTTTCAATTTGGTACTGGGCCAACACCTTATTTTACGTATAACAGGATGATTTGATAATAACAGAAAAAAATGTCAGACTCCGGAGAATGTCCGCACATTGGGTCTTGACTTTCTCCGGAGTTTGCCTTTCATATATGAAGAACGCAGCAGGAGATACTTGTATCAGATGTTTTCAAACAATACAGAAATATCGTTCAAGCGAGGATTACCATCGGCCAGATATAACGTATCTGTGCTGTGTCACATGTTTTTGTTTACAGAACAACGTCAATTTATCGAAGTTTTTGCCATCTTTTGCGATGAGTCTATCGCACACGTTGATATCGCAATGACGGTCAATTTTTTATATCTCATGCAGTCCCACTCGATGCACTTACAAGTTCTTTCCCATGATGTTTTGAAATGGTTCCCAGTTTCTGGAAGTCAGTTGGCAGGATCAATATATCAGGCTGTGTTGAGCATTTTCTTACTTGTGGTGCTATCAGTACCTGAATTGACGGGCACCACACCAACATTAGACACAGCGCACAGTCAGTAGATGCACTGACATAACTGAAAGGAAGATGTTATATAATCACTGACACCCTCGGTGCCACCAACCTTTCTTTACGTTCAACTTCGCGTCTTCTTTTACAGCCTAATGCCAGGAAGGAGGATCTATTTGGTCGTCCCTCTCAGGGCTTGTATTCTTCCTCCTACATGGCAACCAAAGGCCTTGCTGAGGCAAGCATGGACAGGAATTGCCTGGAGGTAAACATGGGCTGCTCTCTACCCTCCCCCTCTCAGGTATACCACCCCTCTTCACTGGACAAACACTCTGGCAGCTGTGCTCTAATATTCACACACAACAAACCCAATTGAAATGTTTACGTTACTTTTAAAGATTCATTATTTCCTATTCATTATTTCCACAGCTTTTGGGAGGTGCTGGAAATAATAGATAACAACTCATAATGAAATGTTGGATAGTCTTTTTGTTTACATAGTCATTTAAGTGTGGGTACTGGAACACAGCCTGCGTTGTGTCCCATTTTCATTATTTCGCCATCAACTCAAAACACACGTGTTTGCATTATTAAAGAGCTACTCTCAACCCCACTTAAACAGATCCTGCCCACTAAGATGTCATACTCGGCGAACCTGAAAAATGTGATGAGTATGGAAACAGGCCAACGGAGCACAGAGACCCAGTCCCTGGCTGAGCAGGAGATTGAGGCTTCAAAACCCGGTCCTTCACCACATGATCTCGCTGCCCAGCTTAAGAGCAGCCTGCTCGCTGAGATTGGTCTCACTGAGAGCGACGGACCACCTCTCCCATCGTTCAGGTCAGCATTCAGTCTTTGCGCCAGACTGAGGATGACCCAACCAAAAAAGTTTTGTTTCTGGGCCTGTTTTTAAGAAAAAGATATAGAATTAAATTAAATTCGACCTGTATATTCAGAATTAGGCAATAAAGTAAATACTGTATTGTAGCAAAGCTATCAAGATAGCCTAAACCCTTGTTTTCAATAAATTTATATAATTGCGTTACATTTTCATGTTTTAAAACAACTTTGACAGAATATTGTCTTTCCTCTATCTGTCCAGACCTCACTGTAGTTTCATGGGGATGATGATCTCACATGACATGCTACTAGGCCGCTGGCGTCTGTCGTTGGAGCTCTTTGGTCGCGTCTTCATGGAAGATGTGGGAGCTGAGCCTGGATCTGTATGTATTTTTTTTAATTATTTAAGTAAAAATAGTTTGTTTACAATTGTTTCTGTTCTTTTCTACCATTATGTTTTTCAACCTGTTAATAAATTCATAAATACTGAGTTAGGCTTTATTCATAGGGGCAAACAATATTAACACAAACCAATGTCTGATCTAGGGCTTACTGCTGCCTAAACCATTTTGAGTTCAGTGCTGTCTCTTGTTTTTTTTTACACTGTTGGTCTGCTAATTAGGGCACAATTATTTTTCCTCTTTGCTTTGCCATTGGTGTAACTGCTTGTGTGAGCTTGTCAGCAGGGAGTGGTGCTTTGATGCTAAGAAATGCTAAGAGGACCTCAGCCACACAATTGTGCTCTTTAACATTGGAAGGTGAGATTTTTCATACTTGAGCTTTAATGATTATACTATGTCTATTGTTTTGTGATCTCAGATCCTCACAGAGCTCGGTGGCTTTGAAGTAAAGGAATCCAAGTTCCGCCGGGAGATGGAGAAGCTGAGAAACCTGCAGTCCCGTGACTTGGCCCTAGAGGTGGACCGGGATCGAGACCAGCTTATACAGCAGACCATGCGTCAGCTAAATACGCACTTTGGCAGGCGTTGCACAACCACACCCATGGCTGTACACCGGGTGAAGGTCACCTTCAAAGACGAGCCGGGCGAGGGCAGTGGCGTGGCACGCAGCTTCTACACGGCCATTGCCCTGGCTCTCCTCTCCAATGATAAGTTGCCAAACCTGGACTGTGTTCAGAGTGTCAGCAAGGGCATGCAGGCCAGCAGTACGTGTCATCACGATTACAATTCAAGTATGAAAATACGTGGAAACTATAATGTATTATGGAACTTGATTTCATTGTTGCATTCAATCATGGTTTTTTATGCTGTCAACACTTATAAATAAAAGAGATTTATTTACATAATTAATCCAGCACTTGTAAGTTAACCTGCTCTGTTTGTTGTGGATTGTGTAGATCTAATGCAGCGTTTGAGGAACAGAGACCGAGAAAGAGAGCGGCGAAGTGGAGGGCTTCGAGCGGGTTCCCGGAGAGACCGAGACAGGTAAACTTCAGCTTAATGCGTTACCCTTTTATAATCATCCAAGAAAAGGTCTGTGCTTTGTGAAGTAAATGTGAGCATTTGTCTTGTACAGAGACTCAAGGAGGCAGCTGTCCATTGACACAAGACCTTTCAGGCCCTCATCAGAGGGCAACCCCAGTGACGAGCCGGACCCTCTGCCTGCACACAGACAAGCTCTCGGGGAAAGGCTCTACCCACGTGTTCATGCAATGCAACCGGTAATAAAACTTCATCGATTGGGATAAGGACAGCCCACATGCTAATGTTTGGGCTCCTGTATAGAGCTGGACGACTCGATGCAGTGACAAAACATCGATAAATATTTTTTGCTACATTCATTGTTTTAGCCGGATTCCACCTCTGAATAATTATAACCACTGCTGCCTCAGGATGTAACAGATGCACATTAACGGCCCGGTCGCCTTTTACCGTCTCGTAGTCTCCTCTCTGAGTCTGCTTCCTCCTCATTCCTCTCTGACCTGCGTTCACTTTACACTTTAACAATAAACGCCATCACTGGTCAAGTTCCAAGGATACAAACAACCGACGTTTACCTTGCGTTTGTTTGAGTCGCTGTAGATTTTATGAGGCACCTGTTTAAACCTGCTATACAACACTAGACGTGACGCGCAAAGTGAGGACATCAGGGTTAAAGTGACCAGAACGATACAGTCAGGATCTGACACTGTTTAATAACTTTTAGAATGTGGGACTCAATGGTTAAAATCACATGTGATAATCAGTTTGTGTGTGTAGAGCGAGAAGACGAGCGCACACACACGCCTCACACTCCTGCAGACAGAAGTTCCTCCCGCTGGTTACCACAAAGCGCAGTGTTTTAACTTCACAGTTGGAGAAGAAGTGACGCCCTGTTTATCCAGGAACATAAATATAACTTCAGCAGGTTTTCATAAAGATCAGTTCTAAGTGTTTGATGATTAGAAAACATCAGAGGAGCAGACACATTTGTAGAGAGTTCTGTACAGTGCCGCTCATTTAAGAAAAGATTAAACTTGATCAATTCACACATCGGGGAAATTCAGTTGTTACAGCAGCAGGCAGGTCAGAATGAGATAGACAAGAAAATAAAAAGGCAAAAAAAAGTAATTTTATTAAATAATGAAATGCTGAGCATGTACATTAAATGCACCTATTTCACTGTATTGGTTTGTATGACATGTTATGAGTAAAGTGCAGTGGAAATGGATGATTGCACGAGCAAGTAAAATCTGTTTTGTACATAAGAAGAAACATTATACATAAGAACATTGCAAACACAAATGTGCAAGAATTTATTTTCTGGTTAAATCAATCGATATCGCGATATCGACTGATATGATAGAAATTATCGTGATAAGATTTTTTTCCATATCACCCAACTCTATTTTGGGCATATTTGCATGGTTCTTGCTTTACAATTTTACAAACCTGCTCAGAGGTTTGGGTGCTGTTTTGATTTTGTGAAGTTGCCTATACCGGACTTTTTGTGCTGTTTCCTCAGGCGTTTGCCAGTAAAATCACAGGCATGTTGTTGGAGCTGTCTCCCGCTCAGCTGCTGCTGCTGCTGGCCAGTGAGGATTCTCTCAGAGCCAGAGTTGAAGAGGCTATGGAGCTTCTCATTGCACATGGAAGGTGAAAAAATAGATGTGAAATACAGTGTGCCCCATGAGTTATTTTTTCTGTAGTGAAAGCATGGATGGTGTACTGTAAATTATATCAAAATAACATTTGTACAGAACTTTCATTCATTTTGAAGATTATTACGTGAACAGTTAACAGAAAGAAATGATGTTTAATCAAACTAACTTAATTCTCTTGTCATCCAAGGGAAAATGGTGCTGACAGTATTTTGGACCTGGGTCTCCTTGACACACCGGAGAAAACACAAGTAAACGCAATATCTCTGTCTATTGTTCAGCTATAAATAGGCTAAAACTGAATTCTGTTGATTCTCATCCAATTAAAATAGTTTGTTTGAGGATTGATTTGTTAATCCTGATTCCCGAATAACGATATATGGTTATTTATGCTGTAAATGAAACATGAGTGGAGTAAAGCCGTGTTTGGCTGATGGTTGATCATGTGATTGCACCGAAGCCAGAGATGGATGTATTGGGTGCCCCCCCCAGCATGCACTGTGACAATAGATTCATTGACATGGGTCTCATTTTACTTGTGTTCCTGCACTCTAATCACTGCTAAATTACATATTGGCAGAGACTGGTTAGACCAAGAGTGATGCTGGTGGATGGTTGATAAGGTTATCCCACATTAAGATTAGAGAATTTGAGTTTTCAGTGATGATCATAAGCCTGCCATAAAAACATTTCTTTAAAGCCTTTAAATGCATACACATTTTAAATCAAATTTATTCTGCTGTTAATTATTTATTATTTAATTATTTAATTTTTAATGTCAAATTAGATGCTAGATTCTATCTTTTGACAGACGCAATCTCTTATCAGAGTTTGTCTTTTTGCTCACAGCATCTTTCATTTCTTTATAGAACTCAGTCTAAACTTTTGTTCATGATCAAGTTAACTTTCAATAATCTACTAATGTGGGTTTGACTTTAATTTTAAACCAGCTTTGAAGAACCAAATCAATCTGGACTCTTGTCAAATGTAATTCTAATCTGGATAACTCACTTGTGCACATATGACTCGTGGGGCATTGGCCTTAAGATATAGGTACAGTCAATACTATTGCACACAATAATGACGGCCCTATTTCTTTTTGTGTGGTTGTAGCAGCAAGAGAACCGTAAGCGTCATGGTTCAACCCGCAGTGTGGTGGATATGGAGCTGGACGACCCAGATGATGGAGACGATAATGCCCCTCTCTTCTACCAGCCTGGCAAACGAGGCTTCTACTCACCACGGCCTGGGAAGAACACAGAGGCCAGACTCAACTGCTTCCGAAATATTGGCAGGTAATGATCTGTAGTGGTGTCACATGCAAGAGGTTTCACAAAAGTAAGGTTATGTATATTTAAACTTGAGTTAAGGAGGAAACAAAAAGTTGAATATTTTGTTTTCTTTCAAGAATACTAGGGTTGTGTCTGCTGCAGAACGAGCTCTGCCCGATCACGTTGAACAGACATGTCATCAAAGTGCTGCTTGGGAGAAAGGTAAGAAGTTATTTGGACGTCAAGTTATTTGGACGTCACTTTGAGATGTTGGTTCTTTTTAGAATGAGGTTTCTAATCCTACTTGTGTTTTACTACAGGTGAACTGGCATGACTTTGCATTCTTTGACCCAGTCATGTATGAAAGCCTGCGGCAGCTGATCCGCCATTCTCAAGCAGGTGAAGCAGATGCAGTATTTGCTGCCATGGACTTGGCCTTTGCCATTGACCTCTGCAAAGAGGAAGGAGCTGGACAGGTAACAAACGCTTGAGTTTGAGCTTCTAGAAAGAAGGGAAAATCTTAAAACTACCGTATCTCTGTAATTTCTTTAACCTGTCTCTACAAATTGAGATGCTTTGGGGCGGGAAATAATGCTATTCAGCCTAAAAATTACAGAGGACCCGTAATGCTCCTGTAAAAAACCTCAGTGTTATCTTATGGTTTGTCTTTTTTATTCAGTCTGTCCTCTTTTAAAGTAAATAAAGTCCTGTAAAAAATACATATATTGTTAATTTATGATAGAAATCAGCCAGTGAATGGCTTGGTTCTAAGACATACTTAATTTGCATCACATAACATTGATAAGGTAAATACCTCTTAAGGTTAAGATCTTTCAATCGGAAAGCAAATTCTCTCAATACCACACTGGAAAGATAAGTGGTAAATATGTGCTCTGAAATATGTTTATCATAAATAAACTGATAGTTGATTCTGTCCTCCTGGTTCAGGTCGAGCTTCTGTCTGGTGGGGTCAACATGCCAGTGACGCCCCTCAACGTGTATGAGTATGTGAGGAAATATGCGGAGCACAGAATGCTTGTTGTGGCGGAGCAGCCTCTCCATGTGAGTAATACACCCCCAGACATGAACTCTACCTGTGTCTGCTTTTTGAACAGACAAATGTTTTGACAGTCACTAGAATATGTCTTTATTCTAACTGGTGTTCTGCCGTTTAGGCAATGAGGAAGGGCTTGCTGGATGTTCTTCCTAAGAACGCCCTGGAGGACCTGACAGCTGAGGACTTTAGGCTGCTGGTCAACGGCTGTGGGGAAGTCAACGTCCAGATGCTCATCAGCTTCACCTCCTTCAATGATGAATCTGGTATGGCTGCACATTCTGGATCCCTGCTCTGCTTGCATCCTTTGGAAGGTTTTTCTTTTTTCTTCGTTTTTAGGCTAATGATAGATTTACATATCTGATGCAAAGACTTGTTCTTCTTCCAACAGGGGAAAGTGCAGACAAGCTACTGCAGTTCAAACGATGGTTTTGGTCCATAGTGGAGAAGATGAGCATGACTGAGAGGCAAGATCTGGTAAATGTGTTTTTCATTTTAAATATACTTGAAAAGAAAGACTTTTAAATTCACTGTTCAACATGGTCAGTTATCATGGTGGTGCAATACAGTAGGCATGGGCTTACCAGAACCAGTGTACTTTTTAAGTGACACGTAATGCTTCAATTGAAGGACAGCCTAAGTAGCTTTTAGTGTACTATTAAAATCTAAAGGACAAGAATTTATTATGTATTTGTCAAAGCCTCCCTCATTGAACTTGTTGTCCTTTTTATCCCAACACATGAGGAGCTGAACATTATAAAAGTTTTTCTTGACTTGTTATTTTTCTCCTCCTCAGGTTTACTTCTGGACCTCCAGCCCGTCTCTCCCAGCCAGCGAGGAGGGCTTCCAGCCGATGCCCTCCATCACCATCCGGCCTCCAGATGACCAGCACCTCCCCACAGCCAACACTTGCATCTCACGTCTCTACGTGCCACTCTATTCTTCAAAACAGATACTCAAACAGAAACTCCTGCTAGCCATTAAGACCAAGAATTTTGGTTTTGTGTAGAGGTTCATCAGAAAAGAGTTTAAAAAAAGGAAAAAAAATGACGTTTACTGTTGTGTAATATTTACCTAGCTCCATTTTTGTAGATTTATTTTTTGTCTATACAATTTTATGAAATTCGACATACTGTCGTTATCTCCCCAGGCGGTAATATTTGTTTGTGTTATGAACACAAACAGCTGTTATTTTTATTTCAGTTTTTATTGCTTTTTTTCCTTTGTGTTAGTGAAGAGAGGTATACAGTCCAGAACATTCCTGCATTGGCACTGTAAAATGTAAATCCCTCAGCTCTGCTCTATTGGCTTCAACCTTTGCTTCCCAGGAATTTGGTTTGACAGAAAGCTGTCTGCCGAAACCCAGCCAAAGATGACAGCAGTAGAAGTATTTAAAACAAGAAAAAGAAGACACACTGTGATTATAAGTTTTTTTCCTTCCCTAGAAAAGTACTATCACTGACAGTTCACTGCTGCCTTTGTGGAAAGTCATTAAAGTCATTTTTTTCTTGTACAGGGGGAGTAGGGAATTTCAAAATAAACTTGGATGCAAATAATTTTGTCCAGTCTTTATTTTAAGTTTTTTTTTTACTTGCTGCCTAATGTTCAGAGTGGTAAAGAAATTACATTTGACAATCATTTCAAGGATAAGGCTATGTGTAACTCCATGACACCATGTTTTGATTTGTTTTGCATTAATTTACAAAATATCTTGAGTCTGCACAGCTTGATTAAATCTACTTTGCCCCTGTATGCCTAAACAAGTCATTTCAGAATCATTAATAAATGGCAAAACAGAACTTGTGTATACTTAGGGAAAATGTATTACAAGTGTAGCACTATTGTGTAAATCATGGTGTATTAAACATGACGTTAACGGTTAACACACAGAAAAACAACAGTTAAAAAGGTGCACCAGATGCAATGCTTTCTATACCTTTTATAGTTGTGGTAAAAATCGGGTTTTTGTATTTTTGAACTGAGTTCTTTTGACCAATCAGGGTGGGAGAAATTGCTGCCCCGCCCATCTTATTGGAGCTGTCACTCCCAGTTTTTGTTGCCTTCAAAACAAATTGTGAAAAACGGATTGTGGAGCATTTGGCTACTTAAGCTACACAAGGTAAAATAGGCTGTATGGCAAAAAACATTGTATGATGTTATTTATGTGGCTTGAGGCTCATTTGGAATGCTCAATTTATGGTAAATATGCAATAATAACATGGCAATAAATAGAAAAAACGTAGCTATGCCTTGAGCATAGTGTAACATTTTCACTCTGAAAACATATCGGAAATATCTTGTTGAAAGCAGACAGTGTATTTATCCTAAAATAATGTGTATTTGGAAGAGTGATGCAACATGCGACCGCGATTTATAAGCTCGAGTGTACAATTTACGAACGGCCATGAAGGCAGCATTTCTCTTCCAGTAAAAACGGGCCATATGAGGTGAACCTGTCACATTCGAGTCGGTGCTCCGCTAACGGTGGGTCTTATTCTAGGATGATATCAGCTAGCCTGTTGGCTAATTTAGTTGGTTAACGCAGTCTTCACGGGATTTGAATATCTAGCGTCTGATCAGGCCGGGGTTGCTGGTGCGGGAGGAGATGAAATCACGGTTTCCCATCATGTGCAAGTCGTTCCGTTATTTTTAGCAAGCACCGCAGGCTAGCGCGGCCAATGGTGGCCAGCACAGCGTGACTAATCTGTCTGTTGTTTGAAAAGCGATGCAAATGGAGCAGTGGCAGGACGCGGCCTCTCGGCAGGTCGAGCTGCTGACACGCCGTCTAAATGAACTGTTGTCCAGGGGCCTGGAGCTGCTGCGCACCGAGCTCGGCGTGGATCTGGGTTTGAAGCCCGACCTCATTCCGCCATGGGTGATCCTCTTAGCGGCGTGTACCGGGCTGGTGCTGATGGTCGCTCTGTGGGCCTCGGTCTGCACGGGTCTCTTCAAGAAACGACCCTCTCACAGTCCCGTGGACGACGGCATTGAAGTGACGCGCGGTGTCAGTAAACCTGTAAAACCCGAGGACCCGAAGAAAAAGAAGAAGAAAGCAGAAAAGGCACGTAAACCGAGCCGGTCTACACCCTTCACTAGCTCGCTAACCGTACGGCTAACGAGGCTAGCTGTCATGCTAACATCTCATTGACAACTGCAGCTAGCCTACATACTGTCACCCCAGGCTAGTGTCCACGCCTGGCCACGCTAGCCTGTGTTGGCGTTACATACATTGACAGTAACCAAGCTGGACTTTGCAATGGCTCTCTTCATGGTATGTTCACATGTTCTTTCCAGAAAGCCCAGTCTAATGGGAGAGCTGTCTCTGAACCCCAGGACGAGGAGGAGGAGGTCATCGTGTCGGAGGAGACGGTGCCACATCACCCGCCCCCGGCACCAGGAGTCAAGGCTGAGAAGGGTGCAGAGGTAATTTTCTGTCCCAAAGACGCATGGCTACACATTCACTTCGGTGGTGTGACCTGAACAGCTTTGTGTCCACTCACTGTGATGGAAATGCCCTGGTTGGTCGTATACTTGCTGCTATTGCCTATAACTCGTATGATTCGTGTTTTTTCTGGCATCCTTTGCAATAAAACGCGGTACCACAGACAACGCCACGTTTCCTTACTGTCACTCTGCAGTGATGTTACCAGACCAGCTGCCAGTGTTGGGTTACTGTTTTTAACCTGCACATGCAGCAAAGTCCTGTATCATGACTCCTGGCCTAGAGCAGTACACTAATGCAGCCTTTTCCTAGAAAGCCACACTCATACCATAGAATGACCCAAACTGCTCCTGAAGCTGCTGCAATTTCAGAACATGTAATAGAATAGACTGATGAATGATTCTTACAAAAGAGACCTGGAACAGATTTAGATTCAGTGTTGGATGTAGTTTCACTTATAAATAGATGTGGCTGGAGCATGCCGACTTGAGTGACTGTCCATGGTTGGAGCATGGTTCCGCTTGCCCAGTTGCAGAGAAGTCATGTGTGCTGTGTACTAGTGTGTCCACTGTAGCCTTTTTCCAGGGTTTCTGAGGGGTCTTCTAAAGTTTAAGAAAAATTAAAAAACCACAATTTTAGAGCTTAAAACAAGACCAATGTGGAACTGATAACTACGAACACCCTGGTCAGAAATGATCTCAGTACACTTCAAAGGCTTTTCGCTACTTCTCTATCTTCAATTATGGGCATGTATAATTAATTCAGGGCGTCGGATATTCCCTCAATCTGTCGTACTGGATTAAAGTCTTAAATTTCAATCGTCACTATCTTAAAAAGGTCTAAAATGTAACTTGTTGAAATCTGCAGATATCCTGCCTCTCCATTTAACTAAGCCCTGTCCCACTGCCCAAGTACTTTCACACATACATTAGCGTTCATGTCGACTTAAAGACAATTTTTTTGTCTTCTTACAGGTAAAGAAATCCAAGAAGAAGGCCAAACAGGCTGTGAAGGAGACTAAGACAGTGTCTGCACATGGCAAAGAACCAGAAGAAGGTGAAATATTCTGAATCATGTAATTAAGTTGATTTATTCAAAGTTATGTCTGGACATATTAAGTCACCTTTTTCAGTTTTTGTACATCACAAAGGGATGGATCAGCTAAAGTTTGGACATATTTTCTAACAAGTTTGAATGTTCTTTTGTATGTTGACTTCTTTATCCACCATTCTAAGACATATGGTATAATGGGACCAGCCAAAGACTGTGCCTGACTTTTATCTAAGGGAATTACATTTTGATTTCATCCAATGCATCACCATGCATAATCTATATCATATTTACTTCCTTGCAGTATGTTGCAACTAATTCCACGCTGCATTTACACTGACATTTTAGGCACATGGGAGACCAAAGTCAGCAACAAGGAGAAGCGTGAACAGCGCAAGAAAGACAAAGGCTCTAGTGATGGCTCAGCCAGTCCTGGAGGAGGGGACACGCCTCTAAGCTATTCTCCAGAGCAGCCCAAGGCCCCTAAAGCCCCGGTTCCTGTGAACCAGAAGAAGAAAAAAGGTGACTTCATCATGGATATTTTTTAGTTTTACAATTGAGAAGAGGGATGAAGTTTATAATCAACTTGTGTTTTTTTTACTTGTTTACATGAACGCAAAGCACTTTAATTTGGCATCTAGAGAGAGATCTGTGGAGGTGGTTGTTGCATTTATGTGGTCTCTTGTTGACTATACAAACAGCCATTAAGGGAATTGAAGTGAGTCTTGAGTGACTTTTGCTTGAAATGTGTGTCTGCGTGCATTTGAACGCTCTCCTCAAAAACATTCTCAAATAGATGGCGCACATATTGACCTTCATCTTTTATTGTCAGGAGAATCCACAAAAGTGAAGACAGAGAAGGTGGAAGCTGTTGTACCTCAAGGTAATAATCAGCTGAGAATGTTACAGCCATTTACATCATGGAACATTTAATTTATTTACACATATTTCACCAAGAACACTGGTATTTGTACTCTGGCTGAGTGGTCATCTTTTGGTTTTAGTGAACAGCAGAGAGGTGGCAGCGGAGACTGCGTGTGTGACGGACATGGCTGTCAATGCTCCTGCCCACGTTGTTCCTCAGATGTCAGGCCCCTGGACCACCATTAGAGAACCAGTGTCACTTTGGAGAGCCGAGATTGATGGTAAAACATTTTGTCTCGTTACGACATAACTGCTGAATCAGAATTCTATTGATTGTCAAGTTTTTTTGCAGGTAATTGGCTTTGGTGCTTTGGTTTATAACAAACTTATTATTAAGTAGAGGACTAAGGGGAACGATAAAGCAACTGTAGAATTAAGTACTGTAATACAAACTACACAACAAAGGTATTAGTGTAATATTATAAACTTTTTAATAGCACTTAATAAAGCAGTAGGTGCCTGATGACCTCTGTCAGCTGCACTTTGAGAAGTAGGAATGCGCTGGCAGATGTGACCCATCTACATTGAATTCAGTTTCCCTGTCATAGTTATAAAACTGTGTTTCAGAGTCGTGGACTGTGATTGACAGAGGACTGCCTGCCACAGAGCTTAAATTGTCTTTTACTGGACTGGGAGTTGGTGCTGCTGGTAAGTATACAGTGAAGTGATGATGTGGCTCTCAGCACCAGATGGCATCGTTTACCAAAGCATCACATGTGCCTGGCACGTTGAGTCACTGACTTGTGTCTCTTGTAGAGCCACAGGCTGTGAGCGACCTGCCCTGGATCAGTCAGCCCAGAGTGGACGAAGGGTGGTCTGGCCTCAGTAAGGATATACATTTAATAGAACTCTTGCTTAAAAAAAATGTTTATCTAACTTCTTAGTTAACTATACACCTTTTTTTTTTTTTTTTTTTTTTTTCTTCAGATGGTGGTTCAGTCGACCCCAGCTCTGACTGGAATGCCCCCTCTGAAGCCTGGGGAAACTTTGAGGAGCCTACTCCTGAGCCGGCTCCTGCTCAGGAGCAGTCCCTCCCTGAGCCTGTCAAGGTTAATCTTCTGATCACAGTCACTATACATACACCCAGGCTTGAAGCAAAACTAAACATTCTTCTGTTTACCTGGAAGCTTAAATAGTAACAAGCCTGTAGTTGATGACTCCTCTGGGCTTAGGCCCTATGGCAGCTGTCTTGGTTCTTCTATGCTGCTTGTAATAGTGACTCAACAGAGTGAAAACACACAGGAACTTTGTTGTTTTACTTTTTTTTAAGGCTACTTTATAGTTGCTGACTTCTCAGGACTATGTGGATGTGTAAAAAACATGTTTTTACAATTTTTTGGGGGGAAAATACATGTAAATGCAGGTATTTTGCAATGCATCACTTCATCAGTGCTATATTTTAGATTGCCACCAGATGGTGATAAGTAAGCATTTTAAAATCTGAGACCATGCGTAACTCAAATTCTTTTTTTCCAGTTGTACATTTTTTGGTGAATCTGAATTGTTCAGCTTAAAATGCCATATGTTTGTTACTCTTTTAACATTTGGATCTGTTTCTTTCTCTCTGACTTGTATGTTGTGTTTGTTTTCCTCAGGATGATGACGAGGATGAAAAGGACAAGGGAGAGGCCGCTTCTGATGGAGCAGCTAAAACTAAAAAGAAGAAGAAGAAGAAGAAGAAGGCTGGAGAGGAGGGAGGAGCAACTGACCAGGTAATAGCTAATGAGAAAACCCCTTTTCTGTTCTCTTTGTCCACGTGCTGGAAAGCTATCTACAACATCTTTCAGTCTTCCACGTTGATTTGATCTGGAAGTCACAAGGTCAAATGTCAACTCCGCTTGTGTCTTGTGAAGGGCGAGGAGCCAGAGAAGGAGGCAGCACCTGCAGCCTCAGTGAAGAAACAGCCACCTCTTCAGGAGAAACCTGCTGCCATCCAGCCTGTCAAAGCAGCTGCTGCTGAGGTCAGTGGAGCTTATTCTTGACACAAGAGCATGTGTATTCTAAACATGTTCCCCTTCAAGATCCACAAAAGTCTTCCTGCCATGTCATCTGAATATTCTAGTCTAATCATGGATACATACATTTTCAAATGCATTCATTACGTTTCTTTTAAATACTGCAATTAAAAAATGGGGTTTTACTTTTCTTGTTAGGCAAGAGTGGAGCGACCAGTGAAGGACAAGATATCCCCCCCAAAAAACGTCACTCAAGTGCCACAGAAGCCCACTGATGGAGAGACCACTGCCAAGCAGAACAGCCTTCCTGCTCCAGCTCAACAGAGTAAGCACATTGGGCGTCATTCACCATTATCTTCTTAAGATTCTTTCTAAGAAAACTCTACATTAGAATTGCAAAATTGTTCGCATCTGTGTTCTTGAATTGATTAATGCCATGAATCCTAAGTTGAAAGCGTGTGCCAGTTTTTTAGCATAGGTAAACGCCCCGCTAATGCCTAGAAAAGGGCATAAGACTGCAGTGCCATGTGCACACCATACAGTTTATGGTGCACAGACAGAACTCACATTTAAGAAGCCAGGAGTGATTGAACAAAACTCTGGGGAAAGCACCGCATCGGAGTTGAAGTTTTTATGTTTAACATTTTTTATTGGTTTTCCTTGGGTACTCAGCACAATTATACAATTATAAACACAAATCTGATGGATATACCCCTACCCACAATACTACCCACCCACCCCCGGCCAGCCTACCCCATGCAGCAGAAGTACCTAGAATGTGTATATATATATATATATATGTATATAAGCATATTAAATTATTATAATACAATACAATACAATTACATACATCACTGCTGCAAGACAAAGAAAAGAAAAGAAAGAAAGAGGGAAATTAAATTAAAGAGACTAAATAATAAATAAATAATTAAGTAGAATAAATAGGTAAATATAATTTTAAAAGAAATAAAAAATAAAAGGAGGGGGGGGGGGGTTGCCATCTAATCTTCCTCTTGTAGTGGGCTTTGTATGCTCTCATAAGGCCAATTTATGCCTCTCCGTTTTTTCTTTTACGGACAGATAAGACCACCCTATCCGTCGTGAAACGCCCTCTCCGAATGCTCCGGACAGCTTTTCGTACACGTCTGATTTTTCTAACTATCCGTCTTCATGTTGGAGACCCGACGGACTGCTCTTGGCTGTGATTGGTCCGCGAACGACATAATTTCCGTATGACGTCATTTCCGTACGACGTCATTTCTGTTCGACGTCATTTCCGGCCTCAAACGTCCTGCTTGACAGCTAACCCAAACACAACTATGATTCTACGATTAATGTGACGTGTGTGTTAATCCAGCGGAGTTGTCCGGCTGACGGTGGCTCGTTCGAGCACTGAGGGCATGTGTGTACGGTCACATACGGTTATAACGAGCTTTCAAAACGGTGCTAGCAGGCTAGGCTAGCGGGCTAGGCTAGCCACCATGCTAACTGCGGTGGTAACAGTGCAAGAACCCGCCGTCACGACTTTAATTCCACTTCTATCATGACACTGTTTCTATAATTCCGTCAGGTTAGAAGCAAACACTGGGTAGTAGTTAGTGCCGGGAGTCCCTGCTGACTGTGTGTGGAAGCTGGGGGGGAGCTAGCTCCGGGTAGCTTCTAGCTACATGTAGCCTCAAGCAGATTCAAGCTGTGGAATCAGCAACACAGTTCGGAAACAAGACCGGGGAACCGCTGCGCTAAGAAACGATTACATCAGCATCTTGACACGCTGGGTGTCACTTTATTTAGTTCTGTTAGTTGCCATGGTTCAGTTTGTGGGACGCAGGCTAACATGTAAACAGAGACACGTGGACGTCTTCTTCCCAAATGGGGTAGGCTTCTCTGAGCTCGTCTTCCGTTGCGCCACCTATGGGTTTGGCGGGGAATTGTTTTTAGACGGATAGTCGTCGGAGAAGTAAAAATCAAAAAGGCTCTTTGCCCTCCCGCTGAGACCTCTCCGAGAAACGGATACGTAGAAGTATATAAGAGCCTATAGTACGACAAAAAGGGGGTCCAGGTTCTCTCAAAGCTCTGTATGGAACCTTTCAGAGTATATCTGATTTTCTCCAGTTTCAGGAAATACATGATGTCTCTAATCCATCTACTTAATGTGGGGGGTGTTTGCTCCTTCCATAAGAGTAGTATCAGACGTCTGGCAAGCAGAGAGGTGAAAGCTATGACAATATGGGCCCTGCCTTTAAGAGGACGAGTTTCGTCAGTGAAACCAAAAATGGCACATAGTGGGCTTGGAGGGATGGCCGCACTAAACATTTTAGAATAAGCATGAAAGATGTCTCCCCAAAATTTTCTGAGGAGAGGACAAGACCAGAACATATGTATGTGATCAGCTTGTTGGCTTTTACAGCGGGGGCATGAGGGGTCAACATCAGGGAAGATCTTGGCAAGTTTAGCCCTGGTCCAGTGGACTCTCAGGATGATTTTACGTTGAATTAGACTGTGTCTAGCGCAGGGGGATGATGTGTGTACTAACTTTAGCGCAGCCTGCCACTGATCCTCTCTCATTACCTCGCCTAGGTCCTCTTCCCAAAGTGTTCTAGTTTCTTGCAGTGACTGGGGGGAGATGCTGCAGATTTGATTGTAAAGTACTGAAATTAAGCCTTTACGGTGTGGAGACAAAGTGAGAAGATTGTCAGTTGCGTTATCTGCTGGTAAATTTGGAAATGAAGCAATGTTTTTCTGCACAAAATGTCTTACTTGGAGATATCTAAAAAAATGTGATTTAGGCAGGTTGAACTTCTCAGAGAGTTGTGCGAATGATCCAAATCTGCCATGAAGAAAGAGGCTACGTGTGGAAGTGATGCCCTTTTCCATCCAGATTTTAAAAGCTGAGTCCAAGGTAGAGGGTGGGAAATTATAATTATTGGCTACTGGGGTGTGAATTGACATTATAGACAGGTTGAAATGTTTTTTAAACTGCGACCAGATTCTAACTGAGTTAAGAACAATTGGGTTGGGGAAGAATCGAGTATGTGGGGTCGGAGGGGACGGAGCGCATAAGACAGAGCGCAGGTGGACCAGGCCGTCTGTGCATTCAAGATGTATCCAGGCCTCGCTGCTGTCAGGCTGAAAGTCCTCCATCCAGAACAATACTTTCTGGATATTACAGGCCAAGTAATAGTGTATAAAATTGGGCAAAGCCAAGCCAGCAAGCCCCTTGGGTCTTTCAAGTGATTGCCTTTTAATCCTGTGTGATTTACCATTCCAGATGAAAGACGTTATGCAATGGTCCAATGTTTAAAAAATGTTTTTCCTTATCAAAATGGGAATGTTTTGGAAGAGGTAAAGAAATTTTGGTAATACAATCATTTTAATTAGGTTAACTCGACCGACCAAGGAGAGCGGCAGGCTGGACCATCTCACTATATCTTGTTTACACTTTTCTAGGAGCACTCCAAAGTTCTTTATAAATAGCAGTGAAAAAGTGGGTGTGATTTCTATTCCGAGGTATTTGAATCCCTTCTTAACTACTTTGAATGGGAAATGTGATGGGGAGATTTGAGAGGCAGCCTGATTGAGAGGGAACATTTCACTCTTCTGGAGATTCATTTTGTAGCCAGATATTTTCCCGAAATTATTTAGAGTATTGACAATTGAGGGAACTGCCGTTATGGGGTTAGATGTATATAGTAGCAAGTCATCAGCATAAAGGGATAATTTGTGAGTAAGTCCACCTCGCACTATGCCTGAAAACTCATCAGATTGCCTAAGGGCAATGGCTAACGGTTCTATTGCGATGGCGAAGAGCAGGGGCGAAAGGGGACAGCCTTGGCGGGTGCCTCTACCCAGGGGAAAGTATTCAGACTGCTGACCGTTGGTAACTATTGCAGCTAAGGGTTGAGCATATAAAAGTTTTATCCAGGATATAAAAGCTTCACCAAATCCAAATTGCTTGAGCACTGAGAACAGATAGTTCCATTCAACTCGGTCGAACGCCTTTTCGGCATCAAGTGAAATCACCATTTCAGGAACACAGGTTGACGAGGAATACACAATATTTAGGAGTCTTCTCAAGTTTGAGCTAGAGTGTCTTTTTAAAATGAAACCTGTCTGATCAGTGGATATTATTTGTGGTAGTAACTTCTCCAGTCTAGCAGCCAGGATTTTAGACAGAATTTTATAATCACCATTCAGTAGAGAGATAGGGCGATAAGAAGCGCATTGTAGCGGGTCTTTATCTTTTTTAGGGATAAGTGTAATAGCAGCTTGTCGTAGGGTTGGTGGAAGCTCTTCAGACAACAAGGATTCATTAAACATAGCTTGAAGCAGTGGAGATAGTTCAGGTGCAAATTTTTTATAGAAGTCTGAGGTGAAGCCATCTGGGAGTTGAAGTTTTTATACTGTGTAGTGGCTGTAGTGGACATAAAATACATGGAATGCAGTTATATACGTTCAGTTGAAGTGGTTCTGGGAGAAAGTCGCATAATCGAAGTAAACAGTTTGATCTAAGATTGATTTGAAGTCAAAAATATAGTCAAACACAGAAGGCTAAAGAAAAGGAAAACCGGAAAATGCCGGTTCAGACAAAGTGTTTTGAAGAATATTCGGGTTCATGTCCTGCGCACCACGCAGGACCTGAACCGCACCGTGTGGTAAACTAAAGCTGTAAACTGTGCAAGGAAACCTCTAACTGGGTGCATTATTAAAGATACTAAGGTAGGCCTATCATGATAACAAACTGTTGGATGACATTTTGTTCCAGAAATTACTGTGATAAATTATATTATTGTCATAATTTCGAAACCATTTCATATCACTGATATATTGATAATATTATAGCATATAATAATATCCCTTTCAACCAGCAATTCACTTTGAAAAAAGAATATTCAGTCTGACATTTAAATTAGATTTAAAATATTAATTTAACTAAATATCACAAAAATAAAATAAACCACATGCAACAAAAAAAAGAAATAACTCTTGATAGACTTCAATTGCTCTGAAGTCTATCAATTTATCATGTTATTAATATATGGTGTCGGATCATGAATACGGACCGTTCCAGTCACTTTAACACTGATGTTCTGGCTCTGCACGTCGCAACATGAGACGAGTGATCAGGTCTTATTAACATATGATGGGTGTTGGTTTTTATTAGTTTAAGTTAGAGCCGGTCAACCTAGCCCTAGGTGTGACCCTCCTGATGTGAAACGATCTATCACACGTTTGTCTGACCAACCATCCTCTCCTTTTTTTGTTTCCACAGAAAAACCTGAGGAGAGCCAAGCACCCAAACCAGCAAAGAAGAAGAAGGCAAGGAGAGAGACATGAGATCGAGTCCCCTTGGTAGACCTCTTAATGCAAAGAGCTTCATATCCTGTTTATGCAACATCATTTGTGACAAGGACTTTGAACTAGGGTCTTCAAGAGGAACATAACTTGAACACATGTCTGGGAAATGAGAACCATTTTTATACACGTGGGGTGTCCGTCAGTGGATCATTGAAAACTGAACCTAGATGCAGTGCAATCTAATGTAATGCGGTGTTAATGATTTTAAGTACACATTTGATCATGATTCTGTCTTCTAATTCTACTGAATCAAATAACGGATTGAAGGAGCTGTATTGTAATCATTAGACCTGTTGAAAATACTGATTGTGTGTAGAAAAATTTACGTTGTTGGTGGCTAACGACTGGAGTGTCCTTTGTAGAGAATGAAAATGGTCAACTTGCATCAGGTCACTAAGTACCCGGGCCACCATGTTGATCTGGCCTTTGATTTTCAGTCTTTTATTTTTGCTCTGAAATTTGTGAGGCATGATGGTACAGTGAGCACCGATCGGTGAAAAGAGCACAGATCAAATGTATAACAGTTTTGGCTCAATGGGGTGACATTTGTGACATAAATGAGACATGAGAATCATTAGGCACAGAAAAGGGAATCTTGTCTGCTCCGTATTTTTGCATAATTTTATGTGACTACAACATTTCATTGACTTGGTCCATTTGGTTTGTCCCTTATCTGACATTGTACTGCAGTGTGTCAACAACTGTCTTTGCTGTTTTTACTATCTGACTGCTTTGTGGCTGGAGCCGTGCGGGAGCCTCTGATCGTATATGTACCACAGTGTCACTGACCTCTTCACGATGTTCCACCTGTGGTTGATTTGCAAATCTTCAGAAACTTTTGTAAAACTTGTTTGTAATAAAAGAAAAGCTAAAGCCATATGTAAAAATACTAAATAAAGGCCAGTTTTCTATGGCAGGCTTCTTTGTGTTACATGGTTTGAGTCAGCAGCTTATAAGAGGTCCTGAGTGGTGCAAGTGTGCATAAGATAAATCTCCTTGAAGTGCCCCATAGAAACCGTCCACTGTGTAACTCGTAACAACGTAATGTGACATATTAACAGCTAAATTGAGCCTCCATCATTCACAATGTATATACTCAACCTACAACAGCACAGTTTTATAGGAAATATTAAAAGAAAAGTGAATTGATTTGACATATGGGCTAAAAGTAAGTGAATTCAGTGGGAGGTGTAAAATGTGATGGGTAACATCTCTGGATTTGATCCCATCTTGTCTTTCACATGGTCCAGTGTATTTCATCAGCACGGAAACTAAATGTTCCCGCTGATGAAATACACTGGAGCTAACGTCACGATTAAGAGTTAAAGCAGAACAAAACTGGAAGCCGTAAGTTTTTGTTATAATAGAATTGCAGAAAGAAATTTTTAGGCTTTTATTTGTGGTGGTTGAAAGAGTCAAAAACTAGAACTGAAGCTCTGACATGAACTCAAGAAAAACATTACAGGATCAATTTATCATGTAAGTATTTGCCATATATATTTTAGTGTAAGTGATTTAAATGTCTATTCTACAGTCAATGTTGCAAAAAGGGGAATTATTAAATTATGGAGAAATTACTTTCCATTCTAAGTCGACCAAGTGACAGTATACAATGGCCAGTAAAACATTTACAGACTAGGCAGGCAGAATGGTGGGATTTTTTTTAAATATATCAATTATGTATATATATATACATAATCGATTCAGCAAAAAATTTGTTTTAATGAGGTACTTCAAGTCTTTATTTCATAGAACGTTAACAAATGTATTAAATGTTAAAAATATGTGGGCTATGGTGGAAACTAGTAATGTGAAAACCACACCCATGTGTAACAACAATGTTTTAAAACATACGTTGTCTTCAGTACAGGTTATATATCAGTATAAAAGCGAAAATTGGATATATATTTGTATGACAAATCGCAAAACAAATATCAATCAATCAATCAAGTTTTATTTGTATAGCCCACATTCACAAATCACAATTCGTCTCATAGGGCTTTAACATTGTGTGACATCCTCTGTCCTTAACCCTCAACAAGAGTAAGGAAAAACTACTAAAAACCCTTTTCACAGGTAAAAATATGTAGAAACCTCAGAGAGAGCCACAGGTGAGGGATCCCTCTCTCAGGACGGACAGAAGTGCAATAGATGTCAGGTGTAAGAAAACATCATCAGGATTTTTAGCAGCATCGATGAGGGTAAACATTTTTCAATACTATGTGTCAGGCAGTCCCGCTGCAATCACAGTCTCTGGCCAGCAGCCAGCAAGACCACGATCCAGCATCAGGATGGGATCCACTATAATCCACAGTCATTGTCCACCGCCGCCAGTTAGAATCCATTATCAGCTGCCGCCTCGGTCGTGGTCCCTCATCATCCGATGCCAACGCGACAAAGGATCCTCCATTACAACGACGATCAGCTGGCACGATACAGAATCCACCGAACTGGATCCACCATTGCGACCTCTGACGCGCGATCCACAATCATAATCCATGGTGCGGCCACAGCTGTGGCCCTGCATCCGCGGGCGCTAAGGCACAGAAACTCCGGGAAAGGGGTCAGGTTAGTAACATGTACTGATCAGATAAGAATTATCTTGATGTGATAAATATGGAGAAAAGGAAGGAGAAGCAGGAAAGAGAAGCTCCGTGTGTCTTGTGTCATAAATTCCCTGTGCGTCTTAGCATCATCAGGGGTTTTTGCCATTTAATCAATTTTGGAACATCGCACTAATTAGCTCTAACTATAAGCTTTATCAAAAAGGAAGGTTTTGAGTCTACTTTTAAACGAACAGAGCGTGTCTGCTTCCCTAACTGAAAGCGAGAGATTATTCCACAGGAGTGGGGCTTGATGGCTAAAAGCTCTGGCTCCTACTCTACTTTTAGGGACTTTAGGGACAACAAGTAAACCTGAGTTCTGGGATCGGAGTGCTCTAGTAGGTTGATATGGAACTAACATCTCTTTAAGGTAAAGAGGTGCCATATCATTAAGGGCCTTGAAGGTGAGGAGGAGAATTTTAAATTCTATTCTAGATTTAACAGGAAGCCAGTGTAGCGATGCTAATACTGGAGAAATGTGCTCTCTTTTCTTAGTTCTCGTCAGGACACGTGCTGCGGCATTTTGGACCAGCTGCAGAGTCTTTAACGACTTGCTGCTGGAGCCTGATAATAGTGAATTACAGTAGTCCAGTCTCGATGTAACAAAGGCGTGGACTAGTTTTTCTGCATCTTTTTGCGAAAGGACATGTCTGATTTTTGAGATATTACGCAAGTGGAAAAACGCGGTCCTAGAAATGACTTTTAAGTGACTATTAAAGGACAAATCAGGATCGAAGATCACTCCCAAGTTCCTGACTGTGTCATTGGAAGCAAGGGCAATGTCATCTAGCGCAGCTATATCATTAGATAATGTATCTCTAAGGTGTTTAGGGCCGAGTATTATAACCTCTGTTTTATCTGAGTTTAATAAGAGAACATTTTTCAATATCAGTGTCTTACTTTGAAAAGGACATTTCCTGTTTGCCTGACGCTGACTTGACGCGGTCTCGGTGATGAGCGGCGCTCACTTCGGAAGCAGTCGGGTCCCGTTCGTCATCCCTCGGCGAACTTCGACGCCCACCGGACGCTCCCTGGAGAGCGGGCTCTCTGTCCCTTGATGCCCGGCGCAGTGTTGTGAGACAGCGGACGCGACGATGATGATCTCCCCGTGGGACCGCTGGTACTCCACCAGCTGCTGCCTGTGCTGCCATGTCCGCACAGGAACCATCATCCTGGGAGTCTGGTACATGGTGAGCACCGCCTGGTCGTTAGTCCCGCACTGTTCCTGTAGACATGATCCAGCAACACTACCACCAGGGAAAAAACCTCAGTGCGTATGATGGATTTAACTGTACCAGCCTGAGCAACTCTCATTTGCACAAGAGGAGTTCATTCTTTTCCTTTAAAGACCATATCCTAGCAGAAGTTCTCAGTTTGTTGTACTTAAAGTCAATGAGGTAGACCTGAGTGTAACTGAGGCTTCTGTGAGTAAACATGGAGATAAATTATTACTTCAGATGGAAAACAACTCATAATGTTGTTTCACACAATAAGAACATCAACATCTATGTATCCTCTTTGTTGCACTGTTAAATCTTAATGTGGAGTATATCAATGGGTTGGTCTTTTAAATGGGTGTACATGAGAGGGTTAACTCATCCAAACCAGTGGAAGAATCCTCGCTCTGCTTCCTATGAATAAATTAGCAGTGGGCCTCTTCAGGTAGCAGCCTTTGTGTCAAGCTGCCAATTGACTGCAAAGAATTTTCCATTGCATTCACCTGATCAGTGGGGATGTATGAGTCATCTGCTAGTGTGCTGCAGCAGTCAGACCAAAACAAAAATGTGCCTGGACGCAGAACTTCTAATTTAAGATAACTAAACTATATCTAGGGATAAGGTTAAATTGATCGTATTTAGGGCTGTCGTTGCTTATAGAGAGGGACCTCTTCAGACCACCGGGCAGCTTATTGAGATGAATCCATGAGTGCCAGGTCACAGGTTTAGAAAGCTTAACATGTCAGAATACATTCAGCATCTGCACCTTTTCAAGCTCCTGTTCCACCTCCTCCATCTCCTGTCCTTATTCCCCCTGTCTGTCTGTCTGTCTGTCTGTCTGTCTGTCTGTCTGTCTGTCTGTCTGTCTGTCTGTCTGTCTGTCTGTCTGTCTGTCTGTCCGTCCGTCCGTCCGTCCGTCCGTCCGTCCGTCCGTCCGTCCGTCCGTCCGTCCGTCCGTCCGTCCATACTGTTGCCTTATCTTTATCTGACCATATGTCCCTTGTTTCTAAGCTCATCAATGCTGTGGTTCTACTCATCCTGCTCACAGCCCTTAGCGATCCTGAGCAGTACCACCTGACCAGCGCTGAGTTGGCTAATGACCTGGATGTCATGGATGATGCCAGTAAGTAGCCCAGAAGGCTGCTGCTTCACAGCAAATGTTACATATGTAGTTCAACAGTTTAGTGAGGACAGAATAGCAGAGAAAGTGCCAACAGAATTATAATTTGTGTAATGTAATGTAATGTGTTTTTTCGTATCACATCGACTCATCATTACGTACTATTTTTTACAAAAGTGTCCTCTTGCTCATCTGTATCACAAAAACCCATTATATATTCCATATGTATGCATCTTATTGTGAAATTCTGTAAATTATACAATTTTTATATTCATATCATATTGTATATGATTTTGAATTTATATATGTGTGTGTGTGTGTGTTTATTTCAATATCTCCTTATAGTAATGGACAAATAAGTCTCTTCAAAAATAATTATTCTGTAATATACAGTGAAAGGGTTAGGGTTAGGGTTGTATACAGGGTATACAGGTGTATATTATGTACATATTCTATGCACATTTTCTTACTAGATTCTTTAGTTTATTGGTAATTTTATGGCATCTACCTCATACTCACTATCTGCTGCTGTAGCAAGTGAACATCCCTGGTGTGGGATCAATAAAGCTTCTCTTATTTTAATATATTCTCTAGTTTTTGCTACACCTAATTACATTCAGTCTGGTAAACAGCTTGTCTTCACTCTGCAAGAAAACCCCACTAGCCCCTTTCTATTCTACCTGAAACCAAATCTCTTAAAATGACCGTGACAGATGACTTACGGTAATCTCTGCTTGTGGGGTTAAAGGTTCAGTCGTGTTGGCAGGCAACCGACTAATAGAGGGATGTAGTATTGTTGTTAGAGGGACCTCACACATTTGTCTAGACGACATGCAGCCTTTCTTTTTGGATCTAACAGCCAAAGCCACAGACACGCAAACCTAATGAAGAGCCTTCTTAACAGACCAGGTGTAAACTGGAGGAGACTGACTGGAGTTGGCTGCTGGTGACCTCTGATTGGGAATGACTGTTATGTCCCAGCTCCAGGGGATTAGGTTTACCGTGCCCTATGATCCATTAATCACAATCAGATTTAGAATTAGAAAGCTTTGTTATCATTGCATGAGTTTGTACACGGTTAATTGTTGTACAGCACCTAAAAAACGATACAGACAGCGCATACATCTGACCACATTGATAATTAATAAACAAATAATGGAAGAAAGATAAAGGCATCATATCATGAACATGGGCACTATACGTAGTATCAACAGGGGATTGCACTTCACAATAGTCTATGAGTTTGTCCTGAGATATTATGATGATGCAGAGGTGGTGGCAGTGGTAGGGGCTCAGCCTGGAGGTGCAGGCTTTACAGGCCCTGTAATGTTGCTCTGATCTGACAAACAACTAGATGAGCTGACAGTTGGTGTGTGATAATTTACTCTCTCAATATCAAATGACTGTCCAGAGACTTGCTGTAAAGCAACAACCGACCGCACAATAATTTAACTGATGATTGCAATGATTAATGAAGACTCTGCCCAGATACAGTTGATCCTGCAATCAAGAGACAAATCACCTTGTCACCAGTTGTCAGAAACCTAAGAGACAATGGAGTCAAAGCAAAATACACATCAAATTTACAGTAATGTAGTTAGGAAATAAAGCAATTCTAGCTCTTCTGGTTAAAATGATCTCAGTTTTACTGGATTTTTGATACTTTTGCCTTTTCCACTAATTTAAATAAATAGTGATTAATTTTTACAAAGGTGAGATTCTGTCTGCTAAATTAGATACGACCTATAGGATGTGGTACATTGCCTCTCTGTACACTTCTAAATGCTTTAATGTACAAATATGATTCATACTGTGACTCAGAACTGCAAAATATCCACCGTCAGTTTACAATAGAAAATGTAGTTCATGCATTTTACTGGGTCAGATAACTGATCTTCCATCAGATTCACAGTCTTTACTCAGTACTGACACATGGTTTTTGATTTTGCCTGCTTCTATCATTATGTTACTGAACTGTGAGTTGTGTTATGTGGAGTTGATATGAGGTTAGGCTGACATGAAGCGCATCCATCAGTAAATTCCTTGTTCGTCTGACAGATGCAACATATTATTTATCTTCAACACACAATTTGTTTCCCCCAGATCAGCAGGACATAATTTATAAAACATTGTCAGAGATTTGATTTGGAATTGAATGTACCTCAACCAAAGTAACTAAACACAGACTGAAATAAACCCAGATGATAAAAAATATTTATAATTTATATTTTTTCCCTCTGCTTCAGACATGTGCATCGCCTCAGCGATCTCTCTACTGATGATTCTTATATGTGGGATGGCAACATATGGTGCATACAAGGTAAACTACTTAAACAATGCGTACACTTATACACTGAATGTGTTAGTCTGAAATTATGTGTAAATCAGAGACCCTTCAAGTGTTTACTTCTGTAACATGGTTACATGGTTTTCAAACTGTTTAAATTAATTATTAATGTAGCTATTATATTGCCTACACTAAATCTGTTTTAGAGTCTTTGTAAACATAAGAAATCTCCAGTGTCATTATTTGAACCACAACATAATCTCCTCATGACCCAGTTTGAGGAATGATTTATGTCCACTGTGTCAGTTTGAAAGCTCAGCTTGATTCTCTGCTCTCCAGATAAATATATCAGCCTATCCTAAATGAATATCTCTGTTTCAGCTGCGAGCTTCTTGGATCGTCCCATTTTTCTGCTACCAAATATTTGATTTTGCTCTCAACACCCTGGTTGCTGTCAGCATTGTGGTTTATCCAAACACAATACAAGACTACCTGCGGCAGCTGGTGAGAAACATCAGGTGTTTTCCTCTTACAGAGTGAAGTCTTTGACATCAGCCGGCAGGATATTAACACATGTGCTTTACAAAGGTTTCTGCAAACATCTAATTTTTCATTTCACACGTCAGTATCAGCTGCCTGTGCTGTCAGATGAGTGGTTCTCTTCACATGAACTCTGATGCTCATTGAGTGTTGTTTTTCTTATTTGTGTGCAGCCTGATAACTTCCCCTACAAAGAGGAAATCGCTGCTCTCAGTAATGTCTGCCTGGCCCTCATTGTGCTGCTCTTCATCAGCTGCATTCTCAGCTTCAAGGTAAAGTGTTCTAACCTAAACTTTGTCCTTATGTTGAGCAGGATTTATCGGAGCAGGATTTATCAGAGGGTTTTGGCAAGAGCCATGTATCACACAGCAGATACTGTTGAATTTGAAAGTAAGAATAGCACTAATCCCACGTTATGGCTCTGTGTCTAGCCATCGCAGTGAGACAGTGGGGCAGAATGCATACAAAACATGCTCTGAAACTGAACCAGTTAAATGGTATTCAGCCATTATTACTTTTGTCTTTTAGCCCTGTGCATTTCCCACTATGACATATCCAAATGTCCGCTCTAAAGCTCTGTTCCTGACCATAGACATATACCGTAGAAGAAGCTGGACAACATGTGTCCACTACTTCCCACGATCCAGAAATTAAGCTAAGATACCCCTGATATGAAATCAACCATCTTGTGCATTTGGAGCCTCAGCTGTCAATCATCTTTTAGCCTGTTTTATACCATCAAATAACTAATTAAAACCAAGTGGAAAAATGAGCATTCAAACATACATCAGTGAGATAAGATTTAAATAAATATAATGAACAGAAACCATCTTTGAGAAAAATGTACCTGGTGTGGCAATGGGGAACACTCCAGCTTCCTTTGTAAGAAGCAGTCATGTAATCTGTCTTCTCTGGTCCTGACTAAAATATCTGTAGGATGGACTACTGTGACATGCGTTGCATACATTCATGCACAGAGGATGAATCCTAACGACTATGATGATACCCTGACTTATTATCTAGCGCCATCAGCAGTTGATCTACGTGATCACACACCTGCATATACATCAGTAGTACTGTTGTGTGTAGTTGTGTGTAGCTTAGCATGCTCACATGCTAAACTAAGATTGGGAATGTGGTGACCACTATACCTGTTAAATATCAGCTTGTTAGTGTTGTCAATGTGAGCATTTCTATGCTTATAGAGCCTGAATGCTGCTAGCATGGCTGTGGGTTTATGGGATGGATGAGTCGGGTTAGTTTAACTAATTTGAAAGGGGTTTGACAAAGACAGATGATCTTTGTCAGATTCTGTATGTTGTTGTGTGTTGTTTTTGGTGGTGATGGAACAGCAGTGGATAATAACATGTTTTTATCCTCATTGATGAGTGGGTTCAAATTTGCAAAGACCATGTATTAAACTCAGATTCTGTATCTAGTTCAGTTGTGGGGTCTGCCCTGATTTCAGACTTATGGAATGATTAGTTTTGCTCAATCAATATCATAAAAACTGTAAGTATTGTTTTCAGTGGACTGGGAGGTAAATTTACCTCACAATCTATTGTTGCTAATGCATATCTAAAAATCCCTGAGGAGACTGAGCTTTTTAATTGGGTTACTACTGAAGTTAGAAAGCTCAGTGTGGCTTTGGTTCTTGTTAGTGGATGGATGGAGCAGATGGTGTTGTGCTTGGCTGGACAGATCCAGCAGCAAGCTGCCTGCTGAGGGCTGGGGAACCTTGCTTCTTTAAAGTGATTATCTCAGTCTCAGGTAGATGAAACAACAAGCAAGAATTAAGTATAATTTAATTTTAGTTTTTTAGTGAGAGTTTCTCTGAAAAAGATTTTGGTAGTTTTGAGATACCACTATGAAACAAGCCTGTACAATATGACTGAAATCATATATCCATAAATAGGTAAATTAATTTCACATATCTATTATATTTTATCAAAATATAAAGCATTTCCAATTTTCAGCTTATATGAAATGACTTCATGAAAAGGCCCATTTCTTATTACATTTTGAATTATATACTTACAAATAAAAGGAATATGCGATTATTTTTCTCCATTTATTTAGCTTTAATATTTAAGTTTGTACAAACGTTCACAGGGCATGGAACAAAATATATACTATGAATTGACCGGATAGTATTAGAAGCAGCTTGGTACAGTAATTCAATATAAATGTTGAAAATATAGTTTTCTTGAAAGTACAACTCTACGTCAACTGTCCTACAAATGTACAATATAAAGATAAAGTGTATTTATTCATTAGTTAACAAATTTGGTACCATTAATAGGACGGCCGTGGCTGGGGGGTAGAGCAGTCGTCCTCCAACCAGAAGTTCCTCGGTTTGAATGCCAAAGTGTCCTTGGGCAAGATACTGAACCCTGATTGGCCCCTCTTAAAAAAAAGTGCTGCCCATGGATGCACTGTATGAATTTGTGTGTGAATGGGTGAATGACAAAAATGTACTGTAAAGCGCTTTGAGGGGTCATCAAGACTAGAACAGTGCAATATAAATACAGACCATTTAACATTTAATAGGTTATATTGAATTTTCATGTTATGCATTTCAAACTTCTCATCTGTATTTTTCTCTCTCTGCCCGGTATCAGGCTTACCTCATAGCATGTGTGTGGAACTGCTACAGATATGTAAACGGCCGAGGTTCTTCTGAAATCCTGCTCTACGTTACAACCAATGACACCACAGTAAGTCACCTCCGATGATCTTCACTGTACATTCGACCCAATCCCATTTCACCCCTTGGCCCTACCCCTTGGTATTGCGTGTTCACGTGTAGGGGTAGGCTGTCCCAATACCTGTTGGGTAGGGCCAAGTGTGAGGGCTCTATACCTCTATACCTCTCCAAACTGAGATCTTTTACACCCTCACTTCAAACCTAGGGATTGAAAAATTACTAGAATGATTGTAATACCTTAGTTTAATATCATTTCAATGTATTGTGGTCATTTTCTTTACTTAACTGCTCCTCGAATAACAAAGCATTCTGGCAGGGTTTGTAGAGACCACTGAAAGCAGCCTGTGACCTCTTGATTCACAAATGAAATAATGCAGAGCATGCAAGCTTTTACATTTCAAATGTCATTGATTCACCTGAATCTGTTTACATGTTATTAGGATATTATAGGTTTGTCTTTGACTTTAGTAACTGCAAACAATAGCATTGGTTTATTTAAGAACTCAACACTGTTATTACAATGACATCCCCGTCCCAATTGGTAGGGGAAGATTTCAACCACTTCTCCGTGTGACTGCGTTTCAAGGGGCAAGATAACCCTCGAAAACAAGGGGTAGGGAGAAGGGGTAAAATGGGATTGGGCCGAAGTCTCATATTACTTTCATGACTTCAGACTAAAAAAAGTACCCTCCTAATAATGAACTAGAGCCCCATCAATAATTTAGTCATTTTATCAACCTATATCAATGGTTCAGATATATCAGCATTGGGAGGCAGGATTTTTTAAGGAATATTATACAGAAAAAAGGTATTCCTTCCAACCAACACGAGCCCTTTGGGCAGCTGAACAGAAACAATCAAACGTAAAGTAAATGAATTGTCTGGGTGCTCTCACCTCCGCACTAAAAACCTGCGCATTCCTCTTGTGCTGTATACAGTTGGACAAATACCTCTCTCTATATTATACTATTTATGATGACAACAAATGATGCAAGAGTCGGCAGATATTAATGAAATATTGAATTGAAGAGGATTGAACGAGAAAACAAGAATGATAATAATAGCAACACTACTAATAATTATTATTATTAATTCATTAATTAAGGTGATTATAATAACTGTTTAATTAACTAATTAATACAATCAATAACCTTTATTTTTCTTCTTTAAAAACAGGGTTTATAAATTGATCTGATAGACAAAGTAGAGATGGGATAGGCAAGGGCAATGCAAAGGTGCATTCCCACTGATGAAAACAAATAATAGATAAGAAAACATCACTAAGCAGTAATTAAAAATAATAGGGAATAATACAAGGAACAGTAAAGAATTAATGAGAATGACATTTCATAAAAGCAAATAAATACTATTAATAAATAAGTTAATTAAAAGCATATGGAATGCAGAATGGCACAGTGAAGAGCGTGTACCTCCACCAAGGCCCAGCAATTCCCTTAAATTATTTCGAGCTGCACCTAATTTCACACATTTATAGATACATTTTTTAATAAGAGAAATGTGAAAGAAAGAGTGAAAAAAAGCTTTTGCCTAATCCTGCGAACAATCTGATCAACCAACAAACCAACCAACCAACATACTAACGAACCAACCAGCCAATAAACAAACAAACAAAAAGTTTGTGGGAGTTACCTGTTCACCGTGGGTGCTGCTGGAGTTTATTTCTCATTGCTCCCAGGTGAGCTTGAAACCACCAGGGTTGCCCCTGAAAGAATAAGGCTAAAACTGTCTTATAAGCAATGAGAATACATGAAAATTACACATGAATGTAATAGAAATACAAATGAAATCAGAGTCAGATCTATTTTTTCTCTTATGATAGGAAAGTTTTTCTATAAAAACATTGATAGTCACACAATCAGTGACTTTTTACCTGCTGTCCTTCCTGCTTTTAGCAGCTGTAACAGTGATTTTTAGTCTGAATAATGTGTCTGTACTTCTCGTATTTTTCTATGTATTAGTTTACTTCTTGTTGTGAAATATGCCGCTCTGCTGCCAGTCGGTTGCCTATGTCAGCGATTGGTCACATGTGGTATACACTGGCTCTTTATGTGCACATGCTCATATCTACACTAGGAAAATCTGGGTTCACCTATTGAGTTGATAAACAGCGCTCTGTGACTGCTTATCCTGAATGCGTTTGCTAGGTTTAGTTAAGCCCGATAACTTGGGATGTTGACTTTGCTTCATAGTCCTGGCCCCTGCAGCTTCTTTCATGTCTAAAGGCAGCTAAACTACTCCTGTGGGGAAATGATTTCCTCGTTCGATCCAGAAGTTACGTTTTTATCATCTGTGCAGGTTTGCTGTGCTCAAGCCAGTCTAGCAGCTGTAAAGTCATCACGTGAAAGGGGGGAAGGAAGTTGAACACTGAGATGTCGTAGTAGGGGGTTTTATATGGGTCAAAGTAGGACGGATGAATGAAGAGACTTGGAAGAAGAGATGAGACTCCATGCTGGCAAAGCCATTATGATGGTAGCTAAAGTACAATAGTAATACAGTGAGGTCTGTCTCCCTGTACTGGGATCTCCTATCGGTGTCCTGTTGTCTGGATCTGGCCCTCAGATTGTGACTAGCCTGTGCCCACACATGTATAATAACCACTACTTTGCCAGAAAGGAGAAGAAAAACGAGGCTGTAAAAACATTAATGACATGTTATGACTATCTGGAAATATGGAACAGTTAAGTGGTGAGCTGTGAGCTGCCTGCTCCATTAAAACTGACACCTGACCTGGTGGGTTTCACAGGTATTTTGAGAATTCTGTTCTCTTCAGCCGGCAGCTTAAGACTCCTCAGCGTGTAACATTCCACACCATTTGAAGCAATCTACTATACTCGACAGCTTTATACTCTGTGCGGCTTCATGTGATGTTGAAAGTAACAGAAATGTCCACATAGGCTCATAATGTGTAAAACACCTGAGCTGTAAGGAGAGAAGCAGAAGGCCATTCTCTGACTTCCTGACATCATTAGTGAAAAGGGCCAGAAAAACACTGCCCCTTCATTTCATAACATTTGCCTCACCTTCAATAAAGGCTCCCCACAGATCACACGCATGTTTGTGGCTTTTGGACAGCAGCTTGCATGGCAGTATATCACTTATACAGTGGTTAGGTTGATGCTAATTCATTCCATATGAGCCTAATTCCCGGACATGTTGTACAGAAAGGTCACTCACACAGTCAGGTATTATTTTTGGTATCAAAGAAGAAATATATTTTTAATAATAGATTTAACTCACAGAACAGAATTAGTATAATTTTTCTTGAAGCTTTGTAAAGATGGAAACAGGGTTATCACAATGGGAAAGTGCGGAGGGGTGAATCTTTGGGAAAGTAACTATACAGCGAAATATCACTGCGAAACTGCATCTTCTATACAAATGCAACCGGAAATATGTTTTGGGGTAAAATATGTTTTGGGGTAAAATATGTTTTCTGCAATGGGGAGGATTTTATTAATTTACATATTTTACAAATATTTGAAAAAATATTTAATCTTACATTAAAATACCAGCTTGTAGTGACTGCAGCATTATTTTACGATTATATTTTTGTATATTTTGGAACTCACATTACTCGGTTTCATGTAAATTAACAAATTAAGTTACTGCAAACTTTGTCTGTATGAAACCAGACCATTATTTTGGTCTAACCGTAACCAAAGAGCTTTGATTATACCTAAACATCCATCTTCTTGGAAATCCACTGCTGTCACAAAATAGGATGCCACATTCATTAAAGAATATGTTATCTCTGAACACAATACAACCAGTTATCAAATTTCAATCAGGAGAGACCTCAACTGTAGAATAATCAAAATTTGAATGCCATGCATTATAAAAAAAGAGCGATGTGATAACAATTGGTTTTGTTCAGTGCCGAGACCCCGCTTGATGACATTAAGGTTGAAAGGGGGTGTGGCAACATAGTATAGGACTCCTCCCCCTAGAGGCCTAGACGGTGGTGCTGGTCATCTATGGTGCTGGTTGATGGGACCTTCAGTCAGGAAAGTCTTCCTGACTGAATTTATGATAATCTTCATTTCCTACTAAATGTATTTGCTGTGCAGAAACATCATTTCTAGGTTACAGGTTATCAGAGATTCATCAAAATATGCCCTGGCAGTTTAACTTTGTTTCCTCTCAGCTCACAGCTCAACTGTGGTCTCAACTGTGACTATGTATCAAAGAACAGGACACTGTGTAGAAACATGTGTCCAACAGAAACTGTTACTCATTTGTGATGCAGATGGAAAGCTATTTGCCAAATTTAGCAGCAGTCGTCTTCTTTACTTTCTGTCTGAAGAACAAATAATAGAAAATGATGAGTGAATCTGTCAATCTGTGTACAGTTTTAAAAGTTACCTGCTATGTTTTTTACAAATTTAAGTGTCCTGTGTCTTATTCATCATCCACAGTCTCTATGTACTACATTCCCTCTTTGTTTTGAGGCAGTTTATGCCTGCACATTCACAGAGAGTCTGGCTAAGGACCCAAAGTACATCTTTGACCATTGATCATCAGCTCTTGTCATTTGTCAGCACACTACAGTTTATCAGGAAATCACTGGCGGATCTAGGATTTTTCTAAATCAGGGACCATAGATGGACAACAATTTACAGAGAAGGGCCAATTATATGTTCAACATCCATGTACAATTCCGGATTCAATAAGTTGCACATATTATGTCATTCCTTGTTTCCTGTTGAGCAAAAGCCACACATCTTTGAATATGGTTTGAAAATGGTTCCTTTTTGAAGCACAAAGTGAATTTCACATTTTTTAAAATATTGTAAGTAGGGGAACTAGTTTACAAAAAGATTTCTGACAGGACAGGGGCACTTCAGGGGCCAGTGCCCCCCCTAGCCCCGCCCCTGAGGAACTCATAAGGGTTTTATTTTTTTCTCTGGACTCAGGAATTACATATTTCCTTTACTCCAAAACTATTTTTTTACACTTGAATTCCTATGTTTGGAATTTCACCAGAGCCGGTGTTTCATAACATTATTACGACAAAAACAAGCTCAGAGACAGAACTGTCATAACACTGCAATTGATCTTACTGATATTGAATTATTCTCGTCTGGTGAAAGAACCACGAATACGGACCAAAAGCTGTTTTTCCTCTTCTTCCCTCTTCATCTTCAGGTGCTGTTACCTCCGTATGATGACAGCGTCAGTGTCCCTCCCAAGCAGGCTCCTCCACCATACCCCACTGCTACAGCATGAAAGCATTCCCCAGGATGCGGCTGAACGCATCCTGTCGTTCATAAAATCCCAGAAAATATTATGCACCACACTGCCTCTCCATTGTACAGTGGAGCTACGCACACATTGCAGTACACCTCACACATGCACGTACAAGATCATGTCACACACATTATGCACACACCACTACCTTACTATAACCTCTCGTCCCTTCCCTGTATTTTTTCTGTCTCTGTGTTATTCCAGAGATAATGTGGGTGAGGTGACATATAAATAGAACTAGAAAGCTTGATAGATTCCATGTATTTTCATTAGATGTATTTATGCTCTGTGTGTCTGTCATAGTATTTTGAAATTCATATAGAATTTAAGCACTAATGCAAAAATGATGATAGTAATGTGTCATGAGTCATCATATGTGTCCTCTTTGTCTTGCCTCTGCTTGTGATCAGGCTGGAATTGCCTTCATTCATTACTTTCTCTCTGATGGGTGCACTTAACAGAGCCATGTGTCTTCTCGACTGGAAGTTTTCCTAAGTAATGCAACTACCTGTAATCTGATGGGACCGTAGAGCAACCTAGTGTATAGCAAACATATCACCGTCTCCTACTGTTGTATTCAACTGCTGACAAAACTGTCTTCTGTTAGAAAAGGGTTGGGTTGTGCTGGTTGACGTCCTAACTTTTAAAATGTAAACTATGTGTTTCTACTGAAATGTCTAGAGCTGCTATTTATCGATTTTGACAGCACAGATATAGCACTGATCTGGAATCAGTTTGCTCTTTGAAGTCACTATGAATTAGTTGCTCACTGGAACCTGTTGCTATGACTCCAGATCAGGCTTCTCTGCATATACTCAGGAGCTCGGTAAATATGGACCCTGGTTGTGTTTTTTCAATTAAGCCAACTGGAGCGTCTGTGTAAACATGTGAGTCTGTTCCACCAGATGCAGTGATATTGGCAAGCTGCACCGTGGACGCAAAATGTCCTGTGAGGACACACAAGTCAAACTTATAGACTGCTGCTGGATGAAAAATAAAGATGTGACATGTATTTGTCTATTATAAGCAATTCTCACCAACTATGGTTTGTGTTTTATTTTGAAGGTGACACTCAAAAATAACTTTGTGGTGACGCCAATGTCATAAAGCAAATTATTAAACTTGCACCTTACACAACTGACACATATTATGTAGAAGGAAAAGGTTTCTCCCACATTATGTCCTCCTCCCTGCCCATGGAAACTATTTCTAAGAGGTGTATAAATGTGTTCAACGAGTGGCGAGTGGGAGCCACCACAATGGGTGAGTATGTAATGATCGTACTTACTGTGTATTTCCATAACTTGCTGCTTAAGCGTGTGAAATGTTTTACATTCCACCTTACATACATGTGAAATGTTTGTTTAAGTCTCGACTTAATATAAAAATACTCACTTTATCTACACATTTGAAATGTTTTTGAAGGTGTAAAACTTTGGGGTTTAGTTCCAGCTACAATATATCTGCTAGTAAAAGTTTCTGAATGAAATCCAAAGAGTTACTGTTATACCAAATGTGTGAGCTCAAGTAGAGGCGTCTCTGTGGTTAACGTCAGAGGGGGAGTAACAGAGAAGCAGAGAGAGGATGGAGTAAAGAGCAGAGCATGCACAGATACTAAAAGGCAGGTTTTACAGAGCATGTTTATAATTTGGAGCAACTGGACAGATTTTTTCAGCTCGGCTCTTCTATTGACTCAGTGTTGGGATTTCTTGGAAGGCTCTGATTGCAGGAATTTGAGAAATAATTATTATTCATTGGAAAAAGTAAGTAGATTTCAATTTTTTTTTTAAAGTATGAGTCAGTTGTATTATTGGAACACTGAGGACTTTGAATGCATATTTGTATATTTTTCCTAAAAAGTTAATGCTCAGAAGAGGAATCAGAAAATGTCACCTGTTCTGTATTTACTTAAGATCTAGGTTAGGAAACAACTGTGCTTTACGTCACGTGCCTCATGAGAAGCCATCAAAAAGGGAATATGCAAAACAGAGATCAGGTCCCATAGAACACAGTGAGGTACATGCTGTTTTTATATTTTGTAGTAAGCACACTACTTTGGCTTTCATTCAGAATGAAATGTGAGAGTAATCGCTTTAAATTTTATTTCAGTTTCTCTCTCTCTCACACCCACACACACACACACAGAACTTTTATTTCGAAAGAAAATCTACAAAACTTCATGTTTCTGTGCTTCCCTTGGCCTTGATGTACCAGTTGTAACTCATACTGATTCTTTATTATAGAATTAATGTTTGGGAAAGTATTTTATTTCAAATTACTAAACATATAAAATGAATGTCAGGGTCGGACAGAGTTGAGGGAAGTAAGGATACTGCAGGATTGCAGCATGTGTGGGGCACTACACGTTGACGGCTCTAAATGAAGAAAACAGTGTCAGACCTGTGGCAGACAGACACCAAACAGATGTGAGGTCAGAGGTGAAAAGCTCCGTGTGGGATGCAACATGGATACGTGACCCCCTGCAGGCCTCAGGTCAGCAGCTACCATATACGTATCAGCGAGGGACTGGTCGTCAACCAGAGCTGCAAACAGATTGACCCCTTGGTCAGTGTCATCATCCTGGACGAAGCTGATGGAGATGTTCGGAACCTCTTAATCTCATTCTCATCACCTACAGGTTGCCTCAGAACCTAGACTCCTCCCATTGATTAATGCCACGTCGTTGTGTTTTTGAATGTGGTTCTATTTGCTATTTCTGCACTAATCACATACATGTTTCAGACAGCAAGCAGTCTGGATATTAATGGCTCACTTGGGGACTGGATAGGGAAACAGTCTGTAGTCCTTTTCAGATTCTTGAAAATCACTTTACACCACCTGTGCAGCAAAACATCCTGTAGCTCACACATTTTAAGAAAGAAATTGATCTTTTTTGATCTTTTTTTCTAATATTTCTAATATCTGATCTGACATGAGCCTTTTTTCCTTTTCTTTCCGAGTCTTGTACCAAGCTGTATGTAACACAACTATATACACTCAAATGTGAAATCTGAAGCTGAGCAGGTCAAATATGCAAGAGGTGAAAGTTCTCCTATTAACGTATTAATCATTAATCATTAACGTAGCAATTCACTATTCAATTTACTCACACAGGGACACTACATTTGTTTCCTACACCAAAGGGATAATGTTTTCAGCCCTGTATGATTATTTTTGTGTTGATAAGCAGAATCTCAAAAACAACAGCTATCAATAAAATTGGTGATAAATTGGACAATAGGAAAACAAACACTATATTATACAGGACATGATTTACAGTGTAATTAAGTTGTATTAATCAGGTTCCAATGAAAAAATGTATTGATTCATGCTGGCACTATAATGTATGAACATAGGAAGATACTGTTCCTATGAGGGCAGGACAACTGACTATTTTAAAGGAAAAGGAAACAAATGATTACAAAACAGTTTATTTCACTTTTCATTAAAATGTTTTATTTTATTCACTTGTTCATCTTTATCTCTGTACCAGTACGAAGCAGTAAGTATTTTATTAATTCCCATTTCATAGAGCATAACTCTAATATCATCCACAGGCTGCAGTAATTAAATGAGCTTCACTATGAGGCTTTCAGTAAAGCATGTTACATTTTTATCTAAGTGAGTCTTTAGTTCAAACTGGAAAGAAAATTACCTTTAAAAGACATTGTTTCTTTAAGTCATGAAGTTGAACTTGAATAGAAAGTATCCAAGACCAAGGTTAGAACACATCTGTTTATTTTACATTAGAAATGTTAGTATTATCCTGGCCCTCGGCCTTGTCTGCCTGATTTGCTGTAACGCAGTTAGGGTTGAAAGGCGTCGTCCCAGACCAATCATGTCCAGAAAGAATGAGACTGATGTCCAAACCAAAGCAGCACGTGAGTCATTAGTCAAATCTATGTTTGTTTCATCCTCTATTTCTGTAAAAAAGTCAAATAGGTCTTTAAATCTGGTTTAGATTACGTCTTGAAGTTGCTTACCTTCATGTCTTTCATCACAGAGAACCCTTGCAAGGCCATCCCACTGGACTTTGTCTTTGTCATTGACAGCTCCAGAAGCATCCGTCCCAACGACTATGAGAAGGTCAAAACCTTCATCATCAACGTGATTCAGTTCCTCACAATTGGCCCTGATGCGACACGGGTTGGTCTGCTCCAGTATGGCAGCGTGGTCCAGCCTGAGTTCTCCCTCAACAACTACACCAATAAGGCCGAGGTGGAGCAGGCAGTGAGGAACATGGAGCACCTTGCCACAGGGACCATGACCGGTCTGGCCATCCAGTACACCATGGAGACTGCCTTCACGGAGAAAGAGGGAGCACGGCCGGCAAACCTGCACATCCCACGAATTGCTATGATTGTGACTGATGGGAGGCCACAGGACACGGTAGAGGAGCCTGCAGCTCAGGCGAGGCATGTTGGCATCCAGATCTTTGCTATTGGAGTGGGCAGAGTGGATATGAACACCCTGAAGGCCATAGGGAGCGAGCCTCACTCTGAGCATGTTCACCTGGTGGCCAACTTCAGCCAGATAGAAACCCTTATCTCCGTGTTCCAGTCCAAACTGTGTGGAGGTGAGGAATCCCATCTACTTCTCTTTTCAATCATTTATACAAGCATGTGCATATCCATGAGTTTGAGTCTATGTGTCACGTATATCCCTGCATGCATTAGTTTCAGAGATGTGTGAGGTTGTGGACAACCAGTGCCAACATATCTGTGTGAGCAGCCCTGCTTCGTACCGGTGCCAGTGCAGGGAAGGGTTCATCCTAAACCCTGATGGAAAGACATGTACAGGTGAAGGAACTGTTTTTTAATTTAAAGGGGACTCTTTTTTTTGACTCACTAACGTTAACAAAGCAGCTTCCCTTTCCTAGACAATATAATGAAGGGATGATTAATGGAATTTCCAATATTACAAGCCCTTTTGTAACTCTACTTTGAAATGGTTCATTTAAGGTAAGAGAAATTGAAAGTCTCCATTAGAGCGTGACCAAGGAGGGTTTGTTTTCACCCCTGTCTGTTTTTGTGTGTTTTGTATGTTTCTTTGTTTCTTTGTAAGCAAGATAAAAAAAAAAACGATTTCCACAAAGAGTGTAGATCTGGATCAGGGCACGGTTTAAGGATTTTTTTTATCACTTTCTTTTACATTGTGAGATAGAGATTTCAAAATTTCAAAATAAGCCATTTCACTGATATCTATGGGTGGCTGGTGAAACGTGGAGGTGTTTCCAGGGTGTCATAGTATCTCCATATCAAAACAAGAACGTAGTTTCGATCTTTCCTGTCTTGGGTTCCAACTCTGCACCTTTACCAGAGTGAACATTGATTTTGAGTTGAAGGATGATTTATAGTGGTCTTTTATCTGTTTTGTTCTTGTATGGTGGTTTGACTATACACAGTATGTGTCTATCTCCAAGTCCTTAATTTTGCAAAAGCTGTATCAATCAATCAATCAATCATCAAGTTTTATTTGTATAGCCCACATTCACAAATCACAATTCGTCTCATAGGGCTTTAACATGGTGTGACATCCTCTGTCCTTAACCCTCAACAAGAGTAAGGAAAAACTACTAAAAACCTTTTTAACAGGTAAAAATATGTAGAAACCTCAGAGAGAGCCACATGTGAGGGATCCCTCTCCCAGTACGGACAGAAGTGCAATAGATGTCAAGTGTAAGAAAACATCATCAGGATTAAAGTTTTTAGCAGCATCGATGAGGTTAAACATTTTTCAATAGTATATGTGAAGCAGTTCTGCTGCAAGCATAGTCTCTGGTCAGCAGCCAGCAAGATCACGTTCCAGCATCAGGATGGGATCCACTATAGTCCACAGTTATTGTCCACTGCCGCCAGTTAGAATCCATTATCAGCTGCCGCCTCGGTCGCGGTACACCATCAGCCGATGCCAGCGCGACAAAGGCACGATACAGAATCCACCGAACTGGATCCACCATTGCGACCTCTGACGCGCGATCCACAATCATATCCATGGTGCGGCCACAGCTGTGGCCCTGCATCCGCGGGCGCTAAGGCACAGAAACTCCGGGAAAGGGGTCAAGTTAGTAACATGTACTGATGAGATAAGAATTACCTTGATGTGTTAGGGATGGAGAAAAGGAAGGAGAAGCAGGAGAAGTAGGAAAGAGAAGCTCCATGTGTCTTGTGTCATAAATTCCCTGTGCGTCTTAGCATCATCAGGGGTTTTTGCCTTTTAATCAATTTTGGAACATAGGGCGAGTTACTTTCTGCCGCACTAATTAGCTCTAACTATAAGCTTTATCAAAAAGGAAGGTTTTGAGTCTACTTTTAAACGAACAGAGCGTGTCTGCTTCCCTAACTGAAAGAGCTTGATGGCTAAAAGCTCTGGCTCCTACTCTACTTTTAGAGACTTTAGGGACGACAAGTAAACCTGAATTCTGGGATAGGAGTGCTCTAGTAGGTTGATATGGTATTAACATCTCTTTAAGGTAAAAAGGTGCCATATCATTTAGGGCCTTGAAGGTGAGGAGGAGAATTTTAAATTCTATTCTTGATTTAACAGGAAGCCAGTGTAGCGATGCTAATACTGGAGAAATGTGCTCTCTTTTCTTGGTTCTCGTCAGGACACGTGCTGCGGCATTTTGGACCAGCTGCAGAGTCTTTAACGACTTACTGCTGGAGCCTGATAATAGTGAATTACAGACGTCCAGTCTCGATGTAACAAAGGCGTGGACTAGTTTTTCTGCATCTTTTTGCGAAAGGACATGTCTGATTTTTGAGATATTACGCAAGTGGAAAAAGGTGGTCCTAGAAATTTGTTTTAAGTGACTATTAAAGGACAATTCAGGATCGAAGATCACTCCCAAGTTCCTGACTGTTTCATTGGAAGCAAGGGCAATGTCATCTAGCGCAGCTATATCATTAGATAATGTTTCTCTAAGGTGTTTAGGGCCGAGTATTATAACCTCAGTTTTATCTGAGTTTAATAAGAGAAAATTGTGGGTCATCCAGGTTTTTATGTCCTTGAGACATGCTCGAAGTTTAGTTAATTGATTACTTTGATCAGGTTTTATTGATAAATATAACTGGGTGTCATCCGCATAACAGTGAAAATTTACCGAGTGTGTCCTGATAATGTTTCCAAGTGGAAGCATATATAATGAGAATAAAATTGGGCCGAGCACAGACCCCTGTGGAACATCATGGTTAACTTTGGTGCGCACAGATGACTCATCATTAATTTGTACGAATTGGGAGCGATCAGAAAAATAAGATTTAAACCAGTTTAGGGCCGTTCCTTTAATGTTAATTAACTGTTTTAGTCTCTGTAATAAAATTTGATGGTCAATTGTGTCGAATGCTGCACTGACATCTAACAGAACAAGGACAGACACAAGTCCCTGATCTGAAGCTATTAGAAGGTCATTAGTGACTTTTGCCAGGGCTGTCTCTGTGCTGTGATTGGTTCTAAACCCAGACTGAAAGTCTTCATATATATTATTTTCCTGGAGAAACTCACACAGCTGATTGGCTACAACTTTTTCTAAGATTTTATACAGGAAGGGGAGATTAGATATTGGCCTGTAATTTGCTAAAACCTCTGGGTCTAGGGTTGGTTTTTTGAGTAGGGGTTTGATTACAGCTATTTTAAAAGACTGTGGTACATAACCTGATGATAATGACAGATTGATTGTGTTAAGAAGCGAACCATCTATTAGGGGCAGAATTTCTTTACGTAATTTAGTTGGAATCGGATCTAAGATACAGGTTGTTGGTTTAGAACCTGAGATTATTTTGGTAAACTGATCACGGGTGATCAGAGAAAAGCTGTCTAAGTAATGGGAAGGATTCTCAGCCGTTTCTGAGATCTCTGTTGTTGGGAGGGTATTAGTGCCAATTGAGGGCAGGAGATGGTTGATTTTATTTCTAATAGTTAGAATTTTATCATTAAAAAAGGTCATAAAGATATTGCTATTTAGGGATCGAGGAATACTGGGTTCGGTGGCTGTATCAAAAGATATCCTAGTAAATCCAGCAGCAGCACTAGAAGTAGAGCAATTGAGATGAGTCTCCCTTTAGAAATAAACCACTGGGACCAGGGGAGCTGTGGCTGTGTGTCAGTCCTACATCTGCATGGATATGAGGGGGGGGGGGGTAAATGACTGCAGTAAATTACTTTGTCTTGCAGCAATCAGGTAAAAGTGACAAACAAACAGCAAATAAACAGTGACAAACTGTTTGATGTGGCAAAACAGCCACATCCAGCATCAGCAGACCAACGAGGAGCAGGTTGACACAAGTTATTTTGCACACAGGCAAATTAAGACTACAAATGAAGTCTGACTTATTTGAGTCACCAGAGAAACTTACAATCTCTCGGCTCTTTTCTGTTTATATCTAATGGCATTCAGAAATTGATCACTGTGCTGACGGCACCCATGGCTGTGAGCAGGAGTTTATTAATACCAACGACTCCTGTGTGTGTAAATGCAGAAAAGGCTACACACTCAACCGTGACGGAAGAACTTGCAAGAGTAAGTGTCAGATGCTTTTTTCCCACAACTTACGCTATATTTGAAAAATTTACTTCAATATTTTCTTTATACTTTTTAGAGCAAGACAGCAGTATAAACAAAGATGAGTTATTAATGTTTAAAGCTGTCCAGATTGGTATCTATTGTAGATGTCCTGTTATCCTACTTTGGTATAAGTTTTCTACAATTTGTCTCGGAAGAAGAGAAATAGTACAATGGGGAAGGTGGAGGGGGCATATTGATGATTTGTCACGAGTTAGATCTTGATTCATGTAAACAAAGCAACAATCTCTCTGCTCGTCTCTAATTTTGTTTGTGTTGTCCATTGTCCCCCAGAGATTGATCACTGTGCTGATGGTTCTCATGGCTGTGAACAGGAGTTTGAAAACAAAGACGACTCATGTGTGTGCAAATGCAGACAAGGCTACACACTCAGGCCTGATGGGAAAACATGCAAGAGTAAGAATCCAAATGCTTCTCTCCTTGTTTTGCTGTAATGAGAGACAGATTTGCATCAGAATCTCAGTGTAAGACAGCAGCTCTACCAAAATGATGTCTTATTGATTTATATATGCTCAAAATTAATATCTGATGTAGATTTCCTTGATCCTATGTTGCGTTAGTAGAAGAACAATTTTAATTTGGGGTTGAGTCCAAATGTTCAACATGACAAAAAGCATTTAAAACTATTATTTGCAAAATGCTAATAATTATCAAAATTTGATAATAAGCTAGTCACTCTTTTGGCTTAAATGTGAAAGTTGGTCATGATCAGATACCAGCCTGATCATTATATATTTATCTGGGGTTAAATCTTTCTTTTATGATGAATGGGCTGTTTTTGTATAGTGCTGCAGTCTTATTGACTGTAAATGCTTTACAGTACAAGCCACATTCACTCATTCACAGCACTATTATATTCTGTACTACAATATTTAGTATTTACACACTGTCGGCATAACCGTCATATATATATGACCAATATCTTGACCAATGACCTTTCATGAGGCAGACTTGATCAAACCACAGACCTGGTGAGTGGACGACCTGCCTCCTGAGCCACAGTCTCTGACACATTGGAATGAAACCTACAACCACCAAGTTGATGCTGCTGAGGAGAATTTTTTTTTTTATAAATGTAATTTTGCTTCGACTGGCATCATAAATAACATTTGTCAACATTTGTCACCAGCCATGAGGGGTTGAAATGTGTTTTTACACATCACAGAAGGAAGATCTTTTGTTAAACGTTATAAGTGTGGAATAACTTCTGGGAGTGATCAGCACCTTCACCAGGGTTCATCCTCTATGGATAATGAATGTACTCATAAATGTTGCACAATCTGTTCCAGTTGTAGAATCTAATGGAGGCTACAAATTTGCTGATGATGATAATGTGGTGGTGGAGATCACTTGCTTTTTGAGATATCTCACTATGGACCAGAGTTTTGTCTGGACAGATGAAGACCCATCCACAATATACTCACAAAATATAAAATACTTTTTCTGTAGTTGTTTTTAAAATGGTCTGTCTGTATTTATATAGCACTTTTCTAGTCTTGATGAGCTCTCAAAGTGCTTTACAGTACAGTTTATTCCCACACAAATGAATACAGTGCATTGATTGGCAGCACTTTTTTAATGTGGGGAAATCCGGGGTATCTTGCCCAAGGACACTTCGGCATGCAGATGGGGAAGAGGGGGATCGGACCGCCTACCTTCTGGTTATAGGAGGAACATGCTACACATTCTACCCCTTCAGCCACAGCCGCCTACTAATGTGTTTTTGACTGATGCTGTTCAGATGACATGATACATTCAAGCACCACTGGTGATAAATCCTTTGTATGGGTCACACTGGGAAGCAGTTGAGAAATGTTTTTAATTTTCTCAGTAATTACTCCTCATCTGACTATACTCCCTGCAGAGACTGATCACTGTGCTGATGGGAAACATGGCTGTGAACACGACTTCATGAACACTGAAGATTCATGTGTGTGTAAATGCAGAGAAGGATACATACTGCGACCTGATGGCAAAACATGTCAGAGTGAGTCCAAGTAAACTGAACATAAAAGATATTTCATGTCAGCATATTTATTTGCAATATTACAATTTGATTCTACTAATAAGTATACATATAAATACAAGTTATCCACACATATATGTATACATATACATATACATATACAATACATAGAAAAAGACTGACTGGCTTGATTATACATTTAATCGTGCAAAAAAGACAGAAACATATTTCAGAAGTTAAACTTCCATCTGCATGTTTTCAAACGTTGCTCTGAATGTTTCTCCACCCTGCTGCACTATTTATATGTTACATCATTTTGAATGATTTTATTATTCAGTCGAGAGGTCGGTGTTATCCCATGCACTCACTAAAAAGACAAACTTTGCCCTTTTCCTAGATGAATGGATATTCTGTGTTCACCATGATGAATGTCTTCAAGTTGATAATGTTGATAACATGAAGGATGACGTAAAATAGCAAACAACAAACAGCAAAAGAATATATTTTTGTTATAGTTTTAATTCATTTTAATGATAACAACACCCTTAATTTCTTTTAGAAATGTCTTTGTCTCTGTTAAATTAAACTAATAGGTCTGGATCTATGTCAGACTGTGGACCATGGCTGTGAACATCAGTGTGTCAGCACCACTGACTCTTACGTCTGCAGATGTTTTGAAGGATATATCTTGGCTGAGGATGGGAAGAGCTGCATAAGTATGATCTTAAACTCCTTTAATTCAGACCATCATCTTCAAATGTTCACTTATGTACTGATAAATGAACCATATTTTTTTATATCCGTGTGTCTGACAGAGGCAGAGTGTGGTGATGGAGTCATGGATCTGGTTTTCGTGATCGATGGCTCCAAGAGTCTGGGCCCTGCCAACTTCGAGCTGGTCAAACACTTTGTAAACAGTATTGTGGACTCACTGGACATTTCCAAGACAGGCACACATGTCGGCCTTCTTCAGTATTCCACCAAAGTCCGCACCCAGTTCACCCTTGGCCAGTACACCACAGCGCAGGACGTCAAACAGGCTGTGGCCCGGATGCAGTACATGGGGAGAGGTTCTATGACGGGCTCAGCCTTACGTCACATGTTTGACTTCAGCTTTTCAGTCAAAGAGGGTGCTAGGCCAAACACTCCACGTGTCACTGTTGTGTTCACGGATGGGAGATCACAGGATGATGTCTCTGAATGGGCGACTAAAGCAAAGAACTCTGGTTAGTTTTACATTGGAAATTTGACAATTTGTGGTGTTACAAATTTGAATTAAATTAACTTTGCTCCTATGGCCATTTGCTGCTCATCATGCTTTCTTTTACTTCCAGGGATCACCATGTATGCCTTGGGTGTTGGAAAAGCCATTGAGCAAGAGTTGCGAGAAATAGCCTCCGAGCCTGATGAAAAGCATCTTTACTATGCAGAGGATTTTGAAAAGATGGGAGAAATTAAAAAGAAGCTAAAATCCAGGATATGTAAAGGTACACACGCACACAGCTGAAGTACTGAACTACTCTGTCAAACTATGAGTCAATCGATTAAAAATGTATATGTTTGCATATATTCACAAATCACCATTTGGGTCGTGCATCAAGGTGCAAGGTGCAAGATAATAGCTCCTTAACCCTCGACTTGAGTAAGCAAAAATAACCCCAAAAAATCACAGTGCTCTATCAACCAAAAACCAGCTATTTTAACACAACAGTCTCCAAAATGTTTGCCAACATCACTGCTCAGTATTCTTGAGCTTTACGTTGAGTGAATATTGGTGCATCACTGCCACCTGCTGTGTGTTCATATAGCACAATGCACTTACTGTATCTCTCCCAGCTTCACTGCATTGTGGAAGGAAAAGGGTAAGAGAGTTGAAGGTGAGACAAGAGAAACTGACTCAAGAACAAGAAGATTTTTCATCTTGTTTATTTTTCCCCCACAGACAAACCAGCTGATGAAAACATGTGCCAGTGTGAGAACGTGATCATGTTTCAAAACCAGGTCACTGAGAAGCTGAAGAACCTGGTCCAGAATAATATCCTTTTCTCCATAATTATACAAACATTCAGCATAGGTTTTATGGTAAGTTTCTGAAGTATTTTCTAATTAGAGGAGCATTCTAAATAAAGTTTGTGTATCTGCCTTTAAAAAGAGAGACACAAGGAACACAGGAGACACATTACCACTGTTGGCTGTTTAACAAACACTACAACTCCAGTAGTGCAAAAAAGACTCATGTGTCACTAATACAGAATGGAATCATGATCTATAGTATTAACAGACAAACACTGTGCAATTACGTCTGTTGTCTGATGAATTTAGAAGAAAACAGCTTTAAACCGCTTTAAAGGAATAGTTCACCTTAAAATTCACTCATTATCTACTCACTCCTATGCCAAACGAGGAGTGGGTTAAGTGTTGGGGTCCACAAAACACTTCTGGAGTTTCAGGGATAAACAGCATAGTAGCCAGGTAGCAGCCAAATCTAATACACCTGAAGATATTAGTGAGCATTAGTGGGTTTGTGGACACTTGGATGACACCACAGGAGCAGTATGGAGGCATGTTGTATGTTTTTTCTGTCATTTTTTTTCACGACTGAAGATAGCTCACTATTATCTTCAGTTGTATTGGATTTGGCTGCTACTCTGTTTACCCCTGAAACTCCAGAAATGTTTTGTGGACTGAAACACTTCACCCAATCCTCCATTGGCATAGATGTGAGTAAAAAATGAGTCAATTATCACTTTTGGGTGAACTATTCCTTTAACTCTGACACATATATCCGAGGGACCAGGAAAAAAAGGATTGTGTTTTTTATCCACATTTTGTTTTATCCACATGTTAATGTCTGTGACAAACAAATTACTCTTAACATTCAATTATTGAAGAGGGTAACAAATTATAAAGCTTGTTTTTTGTGTAAGGAAGTCCAAATCATAATTTACTGGTATACGATTAACACATGAAAATGTATATAGTATTTATTAAACAAATATTTGTGAATGGTCTGGTCAGACAGTGAACGTCAACACTAATTATAGACTTTATATAGGTGAAGGGATAATAAAATAACATGTATGAAGCTATATACTAAGCTCCCTCATAAATGCTGATGGGTTGGTTCTGACTAATCACTACACCTACAGTATAGTAACAACAGCCAATGGGCACCAATGCAAATACAAGTTGTGGATTTGTTATCATACTTAAGTTTAAGTACAAAAGTATTGACAACAACATAGGTACAGGTTTAACATTAAATGGCACCTGAGACTGATATATCTTTTACACTATACAGTATATCAAGCTCAAGCGTCTTACTTTGCATACAGATAGCTAGTTTAGTCAAGTTGTAAAATGTTGAGTAAAATGTTTTTGATAGTTTTACAGTTATTTGGATTAAACTATTTGAGAAATTTAAATTCAATGAAAATATATAAAATTCAATAAATCAAAAATAATTAGTCTCTGATACAGGTTATCTGAAACATTTGGGCCCAAAGTAGACGCTGTTTGGAACTAGTATTGTAACATAACAAAGATTGTACAAACAATGTTAATCTGAAAAGTAGCTAAACTATCAGATAGATGTAGAGGAGTCTATTTGTCTCTGAAATGTTCAAATATAAAGGAAGTCATATATACACCAGAACACAGGTAGAACATATTACTATATTATTAAGATGAATAATGTTAAAAATTATAAGAAGTGACTATATATATATATATATATATATATATATATATATAATGATAATATAAAATAGAAGAATCACCTTTGGCAACACCAACTGAATCCTTGTTTTTTCTTCTATGATGGCTTTAACATAAATTCTTAGAAACGTATGTACGTATGTTGTGTCTTTATTTGGATCTGTGTCTTTCCTTAACCTGCCTACTTGAGACCATGTCCAAGAAGCTGGAGAAACTCGAGAATCAAGTTGTGCACATATAAAAGGCTGAGACTCATCCATCAGCATCTACAGGATCCCTTGAATCCTGCTCAGCAAGTTACACAAATCCAATGCTTTCTGAGGAAGCTATATAAACACTCTTGAATGCAACACAATGTATTCTATGTATTTTTGTCTGTAATGGTCTTAATTGTATCATGCCAAGTCAATTATTAACTCTCTGAAACAGAAAAGTGACAAATAAACACTCATCATGTTTTTATTAGGTTTTGTGAGGATGTCTATTGGGGACTTATTGTCAAAGAAAGTACAGAATGTACTAAAGCTGCCTTGTCAATATTTAAACAGCATACCTTCAGTGACTCCAAAAATAGAGCCAGTAGAGAGAGAATGCTTTGTTAATGTGCTTCTCGAAAGTCAGAGGGGACACTCCTATAAAGGGGAGGACACACTTCATGCACATGTTTGTCTCCTCCTCCCCCTCCTGTATGAATAGAGTGACTGAGCAGGAATCAGTCTAGGAACATTCAGCTGGAGTTGCCTGTGCTGCTCTATATGCTCACAACAGATCCTTGTCTGGGGCCAGAGGGCAGGAGGCCATGCGCAAACACACAGACAGAGAGATTATGGTACCCAGCTACTCTTAGAAAGTAAAAAGAGATTCGCTGTCCATGTTTTTATTGCTTGGCAGTCTTTGTTGAAAGAGAGCACTAGGACTTGTGTTGGCTCCTGAACAGCTTCCAGGTTCTTGGATCACCTCATCCTTATTGTCAAACATGGGGTGCTCCTCATCCAGTGCACAGACTGTGGATCAAGAGAAAAGACCGGGTACAAAGCCAGAAGAGAGCAATGGAGACACAGCAGGTAAGAAGAGATCATATTCATGTTGAGTAATGTATCATTGAGTTAGTTTGAAATATGATATACACCAGCATATATGTGTGTGTGCACGTTTTTACTCTTTATATATATTCATGCTGAGGCTGATCATACATAGAGATGTGCAGTAGTTGCTCTTCAATTTCTGAGTCAAGCCTTGCTAAGTGCTGCATGCTGCTGGTACGTCTGGAACACCGTGTGCTTTTCAATTATTCTGCTGCACAGCACTCTGCAGTGGACAGAGAACTGTGGACATGTTGAGCCATTTCCTCTTCACTCTCCAGAAGTGGTTGGTATTTTAGTCTGTCATTGTTTTGCATGACATACTCTGATTTATAAAAAACTGAAGTTAATGAATGAAACCTGAGAAGGAGCTGACTTGCATAATCATGTGTTACTTTACTTTATTCTCCATCATTCCATACAGTGAATGGGGATTCAGATTTATATAAATTGCTAGATTTTAGCTCGGGCTGCATACTGTCCTTCAGAAGTACAGAGTGGATCCACCTGGGAACTCTTAGCAGTCTATCTGCAGCCTGAGGCCGGAGATGTGGCCCAGCCTGTTTGCTGCCACACTGCAGTGGTGTGATTTGTGACTTCAGATATGTTTAAAGCTTTGCACATGGAATCTATGTTCAAGCCTATGTAGACGCCTACCAAGAAGCCTGACACAGTCCATGATTGTCCATTCATAGGTTCGACAGCCCACTGGCATGTGGCATTGTCATGCCAGGCACAGCTGCATGTACAGTATGTTCTCACTGCATTCCACCAACCCCCTCCCTATACAAACAACATGACAGTTACTCCCCTTGTTTTTTTCACATGTGATTGCTTTTGTGCCAGTCAAATTAATGATTTAATTTGCATAATGAAAAGATGAGGATTGTTGTTTTTGAGAATGTTTATCCTAAAGTGTTCCATATACTTATTAGAGGTGGCCAAGATCCTCTCTGTTAAAGTAGTGCATTTTCATCTTCCACTATGTCACAGTGTGATGTTTGTGTTGGGGCATTGTCTCTACAGCTGCCCAGCCAGGGTCACCTGGAGGAGCTTGGATCACTTTCCAGGCTCTGACATCAGCCCAACAAGAAAGCCATTTATTGTCCAGGCAGTCATCTGTAAAAAGTGGCTTTAAATCACACAGTATACAGTCTGTTTAACAAATAAACTGTATTCCGTCCAAGTCACCACTGGTCCCATCGCCCGTCAGACCCCTCTCTCCCCCGCCCTCTTGTGCCTCTGGCGAGCCATGCCACTGTTTTGACTGGGATCTCTGTCATCTTTGGCTGCTAAATCATGTTGACACACAAGCCATCCATGTCTGGAGAGGCTGTCTCTGTCTCGACCCAACCATACACTTTGACTTTCCAGCACCAGTTCTGGCCCAGTGCTCAAACAGATTTCTATTCTGAGTCATATTTGGTCCAATAGGTAGATTTCTGGGTAACAGTGGGAGATTGATGCTGGAAATCTTTTAAAGACAGTCGAATCACTTCACAATCATTTGCAGAAGAAACATTATCCAAGGCTTCACGACATTAGAAATTTCACACTCTCCGCTCAAATGAGAAAGTTTAAAACCGGTTTCACTCAACCTAGAGACCCAACTTGCGTGTTCTTCCACTGGCTCATTGTCAATCGAGTTGCCAGGCCGTCACATTCCCTTCCACCCATCACTCTCAGCTCTTTTCACCCCTTCTGACACACAAATAAAATCAGGAAGCTGCAGCGTCGAAACCATCTGCTCATTCAGCCGACTGCACCCCTCTAGGTCATCTCATTTGTTAACAATGTCCACCCAGTTATCCGTAAAATAATAATATAAGTCAAAAGATTCTGTTGTAACTGACATGTGCATTGACATTCCTGACATTTGAGTGAAAGTAGCCAAGCTCATCATTGTCCCTTCTCTACTTTTCCCGGGGATTGTTCACACGCACAGCTATAAGAACAGGGTTCAGTAGATAAGAATGAAAACATAGTAATTTCTCTGAAGGCTGCAAAGCCATTGTCACATGTGTCTTATTTCCTTTGAGAAATACTTACTTGTCCTCAGGGCTTTTGAGAAACACAGGCTTCAATAAATCACTCTTTCAGCCACGGAAATGAAAGGATGCTTTTCTCAGCACGCATTCTGTGTGCCCCGTATTTCTTATTTCCTGCATTCCACGTTGAGTTAAGGCCAATTTATGCCTCTCCGTTTTTTCTATTACGGACAGATAAGACAGCCCTATCCGTCGTGAAACGCCCTCTCCGAGTGCTTCGGACAGCTTTTCGTACACGTCTGATTTTTCTAACTATCCGTCTTCATGTTGGAGACCCGACGGACCGCTCTTGGCTGTGATTGGTCCGCGAACGACATCATTTCCGTATGACGTCATTTCCGTATTTCCGGACCTCAAACTTCCTGTTTACTTGTAGCAACAAACACGAACACAACTATGATTCTACTATTAATGTGACGTGTGTGTTAAGCCAGCGGAGTTGTCCGGCTGACGGTGGCTCGTTAGAGCACTGAGGGCATTTGTGTACGGTCACATACGGTTATAACAAGCTTTCAAAATGGCGCTAGCAGGCTAGGCTAGCTAGCGGGCTAGCCACCATGCTAACTGCGGTGGTAGCAGTGCAAGAACCCACCGTCACGACTTTAATTCCACTTCTATCATGACACTGTTTCTATAATACCGTCAGGTTAGAAGCAAACACTGGATAGTAGTTGTTAGTGCCGGGAGTCCCTGCTGACTGTGTGTGGAAGCTGGGGGGGAGCTAGCTCCGGGTAGCTTCTAGCTACATGTAGCCTCAAGCAGATTCAAGCTGTGGAATCAGCAACACAGTTCGGAAACAAGACCGGGGAACCGCTGCGCTAAGAAACGATTACATCAACATCTTGACACGCTGGGTGTCACTTTATTTAGTTCTGTTAGTTGCCATGGTTCAGTGTGTGGGAGGCAGGCTAACATCTAAACAGAGACACGTGGACTTCTTCTTCCCAAATGGGGTAGGCTTCTCTGAGCTCGTCTTCCGTTGCGCCACCTATGGGTTTGGCGATGAATTTTTTCCGACGGACTGTGTCGGAGAAGTAAAAATCAAAAAGACTCTTTGCCCCCCGCTGAGACCTCTCCGAGAAACGGACACGTAGTAGTATATAAGAGCCTTTATATGCTGCATCTGCTGAGTTAAAGTAATCCACATTAATAAATCACTGCTCATCTGCACATAAAATAGATTGTCATTTTGTCAGATTTATATGAAATTATCAAATTGAAATCAGTTTAAAAATAAGTATAATGTATTTAATCAAGAAAGGACAATACAGGGACATAATGCACCTAACAGCTTGCAATTTGCTCAGATAATAAAATGTCTTACTCTGGTACATGGTATGAAAATAGTTAAATTAATGACGGATGTGGTAATTAATTAACTCAATCAAACAGACTAGTTTATATTCAGAACCCCTACCAAGTTTACAACTATTTAGGTAAGTAACATTCCTGAAGGCTTGTTTTGTTGCTCACTGTTGTCATGTAATTAGTGTTACCTATTAACAGGGCATAAAGTTAATAGGTAGCATAAAGTTGGGCTGATGTGTCTGGGCTGATGAGTATTGATCAGTGTCACAGGGTTAAATCTAATCAAGCTTTTGATGTCCGTGTCTTGACAGGAGTCAGAAATGGTATCATCGCAGAAGATGCACAAACCATCGAGGACCAGATGCAGCTGCCTGTGCAGACTGCCTTACCAGATGATCTTCAACCAGGAACTGATGATGAGGCTGTGTTAGTGGCCCTGGAGGCCCAGCAGGATCTTGGCTCTGGAGAGGACCTTCTGGCTGCTATGGAACCACAGCCAGAACCTGCTGCTCCTGAAGAGCCAGCTCTAGAGGCTCCAGCTGCTGCTCCAGCAGTGGTCTCCCCTGAAACTGAGGCTGCTGTTGTGGCAGTGGAGGCATTAACCCCAGGGGAGGAAGCTGCTCCTGTAGAAACTGTAGTGACTGAGGCCACACCTGAGGTCAAAGAGGAGTCTCCTGCTGTTGACTCTGTTGTATTGGAGCAGGCAGAGGCCCCTGAATTTGTTGAGGAGGTTTCTGTTGTGCCGGTTGAGGCCTCCCCTGAACCCTCTACCCCTGCCATTGAACCTGTATCTGAGCCAGCAGAGGCCCGAGTGGTGGTGGAGGAGGCAGCAACTGAGGTCGCTGAGGGCCCTGCAGAAGTTTCTTCTCCTGTGGAGGCAGAGGCTCCACCTGACGATGCAGCAGCAGAGACTTCTTTAGCAACACCAACTGAATCCTCAGGTGAAATTTCAGCACCAGCACCAACTGAGACTGCAGCACCAAATGAAACTGTCGAACCTGCTGTGGCTTCAGCCCCAACTGATGCTGCAGCCCAAGGCGAAGCTGTAGAACCAGTTGAGGCTGCAATACCAGCACCAACTGAGGCTGCAGCCCCAGGCAACACTGTAGAACCAGCTGAGGCTGTAGTACCAGCACCAACTGAGGCTGCAGCACCAGGCGAAGCTGTAGAACCAGCTGAGGCTCCAGTACCAGCACCAGCTGAGGCTGCAGCACCAGCACCAGCTGAGGCTTCAGTACCAGCACCAACTGAGGCTGCAGTACCAGCACCAACTGAGGCTTCAGTACCAGCACCAACTGAGGCTGCAGTACCAGCACCAACTGAGGCTGCAGTACTGGCACCAACTGAGGCTGCAGCACCAGCAACAACTGAGGCTGCAGCACCAGCACCAGCTGAGGCTGCAGCTCCAAGCGAAGCTGTAGAACCAGCTGAGGCTCCAGTACCAGCACCAGCTGAGGCTGCAGCACCAGCACCAACTGAGGCTTCAGTACCAGCACCAACTGAGGCTGCAGTACCAGCACCAACTGAGGCTGCAGTACTGGCACCAACTGAGGCTGCAGCACTTGCACCAACTGAGGCTGCAGCACCAACTGAGACTGCAGCCCCAGACGAAGCTGTAGAACCAACTGAGGCTTCAGCACCAAGTGAATCTTCAGCTCCTGTAGAGGCTGCAGAGCCTGTAATAGACACTGAGATTGCTGTGGCCACTATTCCAGAGTTGCCTCCACTATCTCCTGTCACAGATAAAGCAAGCACTGGGACTCAGCCAGCTGCTACTGCCCCCCCAGCTGAGGGAACCTGCCCCACAGAGGTAATCCCTGCTTTGGCTCCACAAGCTGAATCTGCTACTGCTGAATCTGTCCAAACGGCAGAGGTATCAGCGCCCAAACCAGCCGTTTCAGAGCTGCCCGCAGAAGTAACCCCTGAAGCTTTACCAGCAACTGTGACCTCTGAGTGCAAGGTGGACAACGCAGCTGCAGCCCCTGTGGCTGACCCAGCCCCTGAAGCAGCATCCTCAGGTATGCCACAAGATTACTCTTTTTTTTTTCCATCCAAGCATACATTCAATTGTCTGCTTGACATGATCAAATTAAGAAACTCCTCCTAAAGCAAATTGTATCTATTACAATTTAAAACTGTATTTAAAGCAGTTTATTTGTTTTATTAGCTACATGTGACAGTTGAAAAACCTGAATGTGGTGTAACAGCAATGGTAATATTGACTGACGGGTGAAAAGACTAGGATTCCAGTGGACAATGGCTCCATGAATAGAGAGTGCACTGACTGTGGAAGGTTTCTGATGCTCAGTGATTCACTTGATCAGACCGAACTGTTTAGCTTGTCAAACCTGTCATGCTACCTTTTGGCTTTAAGAAGTCATCGCTTGTTTTAACCAGCCAATTCCTCTTCTTACCACCAGCCAATTCCTCTTCTTACCACACGTGCACCACAAGATAGACAGGGTTTAACAACATCACTCCCTTACAGGTACTGCAATTGGTAACTAAGCAAGTATCCAACACATACATGACAAGCAACACCACTCTCTCACTGAACCATTCATCTGTGAGAGGCGGTGGACTAGTGGCAGAAACTTGGACTATGGGCAGAAAAGGTCTCTGGTTCGTCTCTGGTTCGACTCCACGGAGAAACAACAAAAAGACGAACCAAATCCAAAAATCCAAGAGGATTCTCCCTACCCTGTCTAGTGCCCCTGAGCAAGGCACCTTACTCCCCCAACATCTGCTCCCTGGACGCCATACACGGCTGCCCACTGCTCTGTGTGTCCTGCACCAGATGGGTTAAAAGCAGAGGTTAAATTTCCCCTTGCATGAGTGTGCCTGTGCATGTCCGTACATGTGTGTGGGATAAATAAATGTATCTTAATCGTTTCTTGTTGTGCTGAACAGTCCCTCACATAGGTTCCAGTTTGAGCCCCTATGATTGGTTGATACTGACAGGATGAATTGGATATTGTTGGGCCCATAAGGCTGAACTGTTAACGTAGTGTGAGACACAGAAAGCAACATGGCATACATACTCGTCTTGAGTTTGTCGATAATGGCAGAAACATATTGTCAGCACAACAGCTCCAGTCACGAAACACTCACTCATTGTGCTCATTGTGAGCTGCCAACACAATGACCATGCTCTGCAGCTTCTAATTACGTCAAACAATATAAACATCATACAGGCCTGACAGCATTTCAGTCACCACGATAAAAACTCATTCTGAGAGAAATTTAGGTGATTGCTGTACGATGATGCAGGATTGTGTCCTTTAGTTTATTTCAGTTATAACTTGTACGTATACAGTATTTTCTCATGTATTAAACCAATGTTTTTCATTGCATTTATGGTACAGACCATAGAAGCAACAAACTAGAAACAACTGTTGGGTTATTTGGGAAGAAAGGTCAGGTTCAAGAAACAAGCTACTATCCATTGTATAGATTTTCACAGTTTATCAAGCACATGTATAAGGAGAACCACATCCTGGTTCTCAGTGAAGCATGCAACCCATTCATGACTGTCAAAGAACATGCTGTACTTTTTAGGGCAGCACGTGTGGAATACGGGTCTGGTGTGGATGAGCTTGCATAACTCCTGCAAGACTCCTTCACTAGAGGCTAGGCTGTGTGCATGCCAGACCAATCACCATACAGCAAAATGCGTGTGTGTGCGTGCTCGACCACAAGTAAACCAGTTTGACAGAAGCAGATGTCGTTAAGGAGGAATGTTACCTTTTTTTTCTTCACCCCTGTGGGCTATTACGACACCAATTACAACCAGTTTGATTTCAAAGAAGCCTCAGCATGAAAGGCAAGAATGTGGCTTGTTTTAAATGATCATGTCATATATTGGTTTTCTCTTTCTCTCTCTCTTGTGTGTGTACGCGGTGGTGTCTGAAACAGGAGCTACAGAGAGCAAGATAACCAAAGAAGGTTGAGTTGGTAAGTGCACAATCAAAAACCACACTAACTCCAATGCTAACACTGAGGGATCAGAAACACACATTCATTCACTCACTGACGTTTGAGGGGAGCCATCACATGCTTTGGAACCCTGCAGAACTGCAAATCAGTGGTGGGATCAGATGTAACAAAGTACATTTATTTTGTTACTGTACACGTTTAATGTATCTGCACTTTACACAAGTAGATTTGTTTCCAGGTACTTTTTGCTTTTACTTCACTACATATATCGGCAAATATCTTAACTTTTAACTTTCACTACATTTTCACAAAACATTGTGAACATTTACATATGGAATGGAATTCTGATGCACTCAGAGTGGTAAGGTAACATTAGACCCGGTCTCCTTCAGCAGCAGTGACAAAACACCTGAAATGGGTTTGGAAGAGGCCACCACCAAGACTCTGCCATGAAATAATATGACATGCAATGTTTTCACTAGCATCATCTGCAGCATTCTTTATTCATATGACGGAGTCTGTGCTTGTATTAAACAAAAGATGAAGTAGACACAGTTAATGATTTAAGGAATAGGCTACACTCTGCAAATACATTTAATTTTAATACTTAAGTTAAGTATATTTAAAATAAGTACTTCCTTACTTTTAAGTGGTACTTTAATTAAACCTGATTACATTATTGCCTTTTTAATTGTGCTTTTACTAAGTTAAATATATTTGTACTTCCTCCATCCCTGATGAGTATACTGTATAATGCAGAGCAGCATGAACAGAACATGTATTGTTAATTCAATTATATGACAATAAAGTCACTTATTTGATACTGATATTTGACACAGAGAAACATTTGAACATGGATAATAGACCTGAATGTCAGATGTTTCATTCTTCTTCTTTTCTTATCCTTTCAGATGGAAGAAATCTACCAAATAATGAAAACTCCCTATAACCTACAAATTCAATGTGAACTGGAAGGAAAGAAAGACAAAGCGACCAAACAAACACTACATTTACAGGATTGTCTCATTAGCTCTCACCAAACCAAACTACACCAGATACATTAATATGAAATGTGCCTTGTCTTTTAGGAAAAGATCAGGATTTTTCCTAACTTTTGTAAATAATAAACCTTCATGGTTAGTTTTCCTACTGAGACCGGAAGTGCCTTGAGCCAAGTGTGGGCTTATATATGCAATTAATCCCAGGTAAAATGACAGGACGGTGCAATACAGTGTTAAGTTTGCGAACTCTGCTTTAGCTACAGCGGCTGTCGGGAAAGTAACTGCATCTGAGGAATACAAGCCAAACACAACTGTGAATGAAATTCTGCAAAGAGATTGCGGTAACACCAAAGTGTCATGATTTTAAAATGACCACATTTTCACAGATTGAATTTTAACTGTTTCTGAAATGTATGTTCTACCCCTTGTACTCAATTTTAATTCCCACCTTTCTAATGATGATAATTTGATTAATGGAAATGTCAGTACTAAGTGTTGAGTGTACAGAGTAATAAAGCTAAGGACTGGAGTCAAATCCATGCATTCTTAAAAAATCTATCACTTTTTAGTTTACATTGAGAAAGCTTGAATAAATGCGTTTTGTATGGGAATACACATACACACATGCAAATGTTGAGAATGTAGATAATCCAGGTATTAATATAACAGCTTGCCATTTGTACAGCTGCACTATACCTGGCAGATGTTCATACAATTCTCTCCCAGAAAAATAAGGGCATTTCCAACATTTAAAAATGTCTCGAGGCCTGGCAACTCTGGTGTACTGTTTCTGCTCTGATTTATTTTTTTCTCTTGGTGAATGTGTACCACAGTAAGAGATCACTTAGTGGACATTTTATCCAAACTCTGCATACTGTGTAGATCAAGGTATTCTGAAACTATTTGAATTGCATAAGATGTGAAGAACTCTATTGCAACAAAAATTTAGATGTCGGATATCTTCATCTGTGTCTTCCTGTGTTATGTATTCCTTTTCTGAGCTGTCTGTGATTCTGCTAACCTCTTAGTGTACAGAATAAAGTTTTACTTACTAATACATGCGTTGTTGTTTTTAACTGAAGTTGGACTGTGTTATTTACTTTGCATAAAAGCTGCCTCACTTTCTCTTGTCTCCATTTTGTTTGACATGATGCAACACACCCATTAACTCACTGTACCACATGTGGACTTTGTTGGTCTTTACTTTTATTTATTTGAGTATATTTGCGTAATTTTAACCCAATGATTGAAATATCAATGATCAACTCTCTATACACTCCGTTAATATGAAATAGTATTAGAACAATGGTTTAAGAGCTTTAGTTATCTATAATCTATCTTAAACCATGCTATGAAACATCCTGTTCTCATGTATTAATTTTTTTATATCCTGTACAACCATGAGGGCATCAACACACACAAACACGTAAGCTAATACAAGAACCAATCCACTACAATTGAAAAGTGGAATCATTGAGATGAAGGGTACAAATTTCCAGAAAGTACATTAAAAACATTTATTATTGAGTTAAATTTGATCCTCCATCATTTGGCAATAGAATAAACTGATGGCTATGGCTCGTGACAAGACAGGCTGCTGGAGAAGATCAATACAGCAATGAGCCTGACTGCATATAGTCTGCAAAGTGACCCACGATACACATTTATTTGTGACAACAATACAGATTATAGATCTATAATAAAAATGATGTACTATGTACATGCGTTACAAGATTGATGTCTTATCAACTCAATAGCTTGGTCTACAAAGCAAGTCACATATTTTTTTTATCATTGTAGGATTTCCAGATTTCTTTAAAAAATTTTGACAGATACTCTTGTTAGGAAACAGTGGACAGAGGGCCCAAAACAGCAATTGCTTCAATCTCAACCAGTCCACCCTACAAAGAAAGACAGAGAGAAAAAACACAGCTTTGGGTTTAGTTAAATTCACAAGAATGAAAACCTAATGAAAAAAGCTTTAAATCCTTAAAAAACATAACATACTCTCGGGAGTGCAGCAGCCTGGTAGGCAGCTCTGGCTGGGTAGTTACTGCTGAAGACTAGGGAAAGCAGCACAAAAAAAGACGAGGTTAAGTGACACATGATTCTTTCATGAACTAGCCAGTGTTGTCCCCCTCTGATGTAAATATCATCAGCAACCCGTATAATAAAATGTTTATTTTGGCTCTTTCTCTTACAAACTGATATAAAACAAACCGTTTTGTAAAAGAAAAATTAGTTATCAGGGATTCTGTTCCATTGTCCATCAGTGTGTGCAAGCAAGCGCTCGTCGTATTACGTACGTATGATCAGATAAGGATACTATATAACAAAACTGTATACACCTAGAATGGCACTCAGTAGAGAACATACCTCCGCCGAGGCCCAGTCCCCTTAAATTCAATCAAGCTGCACTAAATTGCACACACTCATAGATATCAGATTTCTTAATATGCCCGATACATGCATTGTATAAATTGCTAAAATATGTACCGTAAAGCGCTTTGAGTGGTCATCAAGACCAGAAAAGTGTTATATAAATACTAGGGCTGGGCAAGTTAACTCGTTTTAATCGAGTTAACTCAAGTGATGAGTTAACTCGATTAATAATTTTATCTCGCATTAACTCAGGTTTGATTATTTATTGTTTTATTGTGAAAGTCAGGCTTTTATTTTGTGAAAGTCTGTTGCTGACTGCTGCGGAACAGGAAAAAAGAAAATAATTGGCGGATAAACAACCATGGATAAGGGTACGGTGCTTTTACATGGCCATTTTCATTTTAAAGTTCTTCCAGACGGCGGAGTCGACAGAACGAAAGTAATTTGTAGCCACTGCCAAGGTGAATTTTCTTATCACCAGAGTACTTCCAGTCTAAAATATCACCTAAATGCAAAACACACAGTTGATATCAGCAAATCACTCAACGAAACAGTGAGTGGAGCGAGGCTGCGGCAGACTACGTTAGACGCAGGGAGGAGTATACATTTTTCATAACGAAGACGATAACATTAATGCCCTGGCAGTGGCATTGAGCTTTAATTTTGTATTTGCTTTGATAACATTGTTAAGTTGAGATTTACACTGAATATTTTATTTAACTGCTACTGTATTAAATGCTGATGTTAAAAGTGTTTGCACAACAAATGTTATGGCACTTTCGTCCATATGGCAGAATATTGAAAATAAAATTGCGCTATACACTATTTTTTAATTCATTATTGGATTTTGCGTATACAAATGCGATTAATCGTGATTAATTAGGGAAATCATGCGATTACAAATTTTAATCGTTGCCCAGCCCTAATAAATACAGACTAATAACCATCTGCATAATCTCTTCAGAAGTTCACAAATCAAAGTAAACACTAACAAACTAAAAAGAGAAGAAAAAATCCTGGATCAACTCCATTAATGGGAATCCGCTTGAAAGGTGAACACGCTCTTGGTCCATACCCTACCCTTCAAATTTCAATGGAATCAGTTCAGTAGTTTGTGTAATCCTGCTAACAGACAAACAAACAGCAATGAACACATAACCTCGTTTGTGGAGGGAATAATTGGGCAACTCGTATTCAAAATCAAAAACAACCACATTATGTGACATATGATGATCAAGAGATTTCTGGAAAATGTGTGTGCAATCAAATGATACTATTACTACATACAGTACGAGTCCAGCACACAGTTTGAATGTGTCACTGCATTTGTTTGATTGCATCTATTCAAAGGGCGTGTACAGTCAACACATAATGAGAATGCCTCTGATCCTTCTCTTCTCAGTTGTGCTGAACCTGTAGCAGAATTTAAAGCTTTGTCATTCTTACTGGTTTGAAACCTTTTGGTGACGTGTAAATCCACCATAGCTCCACCAAACTTCCACCTCATAGGAGAAATTGAGAGTATCTTTAAGTTTTCAGTATGTACAAAGGCAGTGATCAGGGTCTGTGTCCAAAAAAAACTAGAGAAATGTCACCTGCTCAGCAACAATAAGGTCCACCCAATTCTAGAGCATGCAGTGTATCTAGATTAGCCTGACACCCAGTGGCAAAGTCTAGACAGTACAGTCTAAGTGACGAAGCTTTGCTTGTGGTGGAAATCATGATCATGGCGAGTTTAAGATTAGGAATAATGATCAGAGTCAAAACGACATGTAAGCAGTGAAAAACTAGCAAAGACAATATGCATAATATTAAATGAATCCACCACACTTACACTGCTTGTAAACATTGTTGACATTACTGAAGTCGTTCATGTCAGCGAGTAGCACTGTGGTTTTGACAACTGCAGGAAGCAAAGATTTGATGTTCAGTTAGAAGTGACAGACTTTCCTACGAAAGCTATTTTATAAGTCACTTAAAATATAAAACTCCTGAGATAAATAGTTTTTTCTCACCATTCTCATAACCGCAGCCAGCAGCTTTAAGGATTTCACCCATATTTTCAAGAGCCTGGGGGAAAAGTTGTTTTAGTATAGGTGCTTTGCTCTTCAGGCTTTTATTTTGTTGTGCTAATTTATAAAATAAGTACTAAGCAAATGGAAATTATATGTTCTGTAAAACAAGGTTCAAATCACTGAGCTTTCCAATAATAAGTTCAAATTACATACTATGTGTAGTCATATTGCAACCACATTATTATCATCTTTACTGTGGGGGAAAACTAAATTTAGTAATGTGCTATACAGTTTCCTGTTTGGTTTTGTGAAGGTTCACCTGTCTGGTCTGAGCCTGAACACAACCTTCCACCAACTGACAACTGGCAGGATCCATCCCCAGCTGTCCCGAGATGTACACTGTCCGATCTACCACCACTGCTTGGCTGGAACACACACACAAATTAGTATCCCCATTAGACTAAAACGCTGGTTTAAAGTACTCTTGACATTACATAATGCCATTTGTAATAAGCAGACAGTAAATCCAGGACAGAGGACACCGTTTCGAATTTACCAAAGCTGGGGAACTGAGTTTGGGCAAGAGAAAGAAATTGAAATTTGTATCATAATTATTTAATTAAAAAAAAACACATTGCCAATCAGAAGCTATAACACCCCTCGCCAAGCGGAACGAGGTAAGGAAGCTGGTCCCATTCACTTTGCTGCGGGTAGTGCGGAAGGGAGTCGCTGTCACGTTAACGAGTCAGATGTGTGTCACGTGGCGATTTGTTTGTTCATTGTATTTTAACGTTCGTGTTTGGTTTTAATGATTAAAATCTTTGTAACTTGTAACTGTCATTACAGTTTTACGGTGTCACTACGGCAAGCCAGATGTGAAAATAAAGAGCCGTGTAACATCAGTTCAAGAGACTCAGCGTTTGTATGGAGAAGCGGGGGGCCGTTACATAGTCTGCTGTTAATCTTAAAGGCACAGTGTGTAAAATTTAGTGAAATCTAGTGGAGAAGTTGCATGTTGCAGGCAGCTGAATACCACTCACCTCACCCTCCCCTTTTGCCGACATGACAATAGAAACTGTGGTAGTCTTCAGTTGTCATAAAAACTCAAAAGGTGTTAATTTTGTCCACTCTGCGCTATCATAAAAATCATGGCGGACTCCGTAGAGAGGACCCGCTACTGAGGTAAATATACATGATTTAAATATAAAGGGCCCATTCTACGGTCAAGAAAACAACAATTCATACAATTTACATGAAACACACTAGTGAAAACACCACTAGGATTATTTTATATTCAATTTCTGCCAGTAGATCCCTTTCACCTAAATCTTACACACTGGACCTTTTAATAGTTAAATATTTCAGCCTTTAAAATCCAGACAGCTGCACTTTGATCCTAAAGGCTTATGTCATTGGGTGACCACTGCTCCACCTCCAGCAACATGTCAGCCTCTGAACGGAACAGCGAGTTAAACAATGTAACACAACTGTGTGATCATGCTGTCAAACCTGCAGGTTTGGTTAGGTTAAGTTTGGTCACCAGCGCTCTCTCTACATGTTACCACCTATCTGTGCCTTTAACGTGCTTTGTTGACATGGCTGGGTCACACAGCTCCTCTCACCTGTACGGGCCGATAGCAGCAGGAGCTCTGGATGTGCTGATAATCCTCCTGATCAATGCAGCCATTTCCCTGAAGATTATATCGAGCAGCAGACTGGGGCCAGCTGCACAACCACAGACAGTGTTGAACTGGGTGAAGTTGTGACGAGAGGAGGAGCTGAGAGGAGCACTGGAGGACGTAGGGGCGGATTTACCGTAAGTAATGTTAAAGACTCACAAATTACTTTTTCATTCTCTTCATTTTATCACCAGTGCAGGTATACCGAAGTGTTTCACACTCAAATTGGACCAAAGTGTCTGGAGAAATGACACGATTAGGTTAGAAATTAAGTTTAAGTTTTTGTTCTTGAGATCGTTTATGTCGTTGCGCCGATAAACTACAAACCCCATGAGCATCACATACCCGGAAGCAAACACGCGTCATCCAGCGTGTAGGAAATTCACATGGTAACATTCAACAGAGAGGAGGCTCGTTTTCGGAATATACAGTCCTGTTCCTGAACATATAGGTGAACATATGTTATGTAGTTAACATGAGTGTCATTTGTTTGCACATGTTTTATTCTTGTGTTGTTCATTAAAGAAACGTTTCGCCTCTACGTGGAGTAACGTGACGTGGTGAGCTAGCCGCCATTAGCAGCAGGCATGGTGGCAACTCATGCAGCCACTGACAGGCACTCTTTCGTTTGGCAAACAACACGTGTTTCTGTTGACGTCTCAAACGTGCTTTCCTCTAGGAAATGTCCGCTGCTAAAGTGAAGATGCGGGCAAAGAAGCTGAGAGACCAGCCCGCCAGTGTGCAGTACCCGTCCTCTCCCCTGAATGTGGAGAGCAGCACACAGAACGGAGGAGATGCTCCGGTCACTGGTACGTTCTCTTTTCACTGTGTTTGTGGATATGTCCTTAGTGCAACTCATCCATCTCTCCACTAGAACCCGTGCTGCTGCATAGTCACCGTTTCACAGGGTCAGCAAAAGTCACCCGATCAGTGACTTTGGATGTGATTTCATGAGATGTTAAAGGTTCCTCAAGAATCTCAGCACCTATTGGTATTCAGGACACACGATCAGCTCCAAGGTCACTTTCCATTACAAGACGTTAAAAAACTCTCTTTGCAGGAATCTCTGACTCCAGAGCTGCAGGATAACTATTATTATTATTACTATCATTATTATTAAAAATAATACCTATTATGACCTAATTACTATATGAACTGTTGCCTCTATCATTAATAATCAATGGCATATTTACACTCTTATTGTTTTAAGTATAACTAGTCAGAGCTGATACCTGATGCTTCACAAGTTTTCCTTTCCTCCAGGTGTGAAAATGCCCTCAAAGACAGGGCCAATGCCTAATCTAGCATTGGACGCAAATTAATATTTGTTTGTACTGCCGCTTATATGGTAAAATAATCATCTTCCCAAAGGTGCAACTGGAGGAGATGACCCATCTGACGTGAAGTTACCCGTAGAGAGGCAGAAGAACCGTCACCAACGGGATGGGTGGGTCCGTGGACACCAGAAAGATGGAGCAGTCTACGCCAAGGACATGTCCAAGTACATCTCTGGTAAATCCAAAGAGGATTGCATAATACTGTCACTACCCAGTGGTTTTACACTGGTCTGCTGGTTATAGAGATCATCATTCATTATATTGCAGGCCACCAAATATGTTCTGCTTAATACTTTTATTTTTCGATTCATCACTTTCATGTGCTGCAGTTCTGTTCTTCTTCTGTTCATCTGAGAATTTAGAAAGTCCCAAAATGATAGACACAAATCATGAAATTGCTCATGAACTTTAAATCAATGTCAGTCAGATTAATGGTGTGTCAAATTTCCCTCTGCTACCCAGGTGGGGCTTTTGCGAGGGCCAGGGCAGCAGAGGTGAAAACCATGTTAAAAGCTGTCACCAGGACAACAGGCAGCTGCCATGTGTTTGGAGCCCTGCCTAAACACATGAGGAGACGGGCCATGGGCCACAACGTAAAGCGGCTCCCTCGCAGACTGAGAGATGTGGCCAACAGAATGGTAAATACATGTTTATGTGCAGCATCCTAATGTCTTACTTCACATTCAACGTGTCTTGTTTCATACACAAAGGCTGTTCTTCTCTGAGTACCTTCATGCTCAGTGACTTTTCTGTTTGGTTCCTCCTGTAGCATAAGAAGAGCCTCCAGGCTGGCTCAAAGAAGAAGAAGGAGCAGACAAAGAGCAAGAGCCGTAAGGCGCGCCGCCGGCACGGAAACCTGCTGCTTGAGTTCAACCGGCGTCAGAGGAAGAACATATGGCTGGAGACGCACATTTGGCACACCAAGCGATTCCACGTGGTTAAAAAGTGGGGCTACTGCCTCGGGGACAGACCCACGTACAAATGTTACCGCCCGTGCTACAGAGCCATGAGCACCCACTGTTTGCTGCAGGTGACCACACAGACATTCCTTGCTTCACATATTTAGGATTTTATTTAAAGGGCCCATATTGTGTAATGTACATTTTCTGGGCTTCTATATCTCCAATTACTTGAAGGGGGTCAGTAGAGACACTCATAGTATGAAAACAGTCACATCGCTGACCTTTTCTCTCAGTCCATTCTAAGAAATATGTGATCGAAACGTCTCGTCTCGTACTTCCTATCAGTCATTCGGGATCTCACTCTTCACTCAGCCCCACCCAGCCTGTACCAGTCCAGCATCCGAACCCACCACTCCTCCACACCGAACGCGACACCAAGCAGACGGTTTGCTGAGCTAGCAGCTTCTTAGCTACCACAGGCTAGCCACAACAAATAACACTGAAGAAACAGTGGAAAGTGGAGGGATGCAAGGAAGAAAATGTGTCCGTGCACTAGGGCTGCTCGATTATGGAAAAAATCATAATCACGATTATTTTGGACAAAAACGAAATCACGATTATTCAAACTATTATTAATATGTGCCCTTATTTTGTTTAATGACTAACCGGAAGTACCAGTCACTTCCGGTTCCAGTAAACACCGATTACGGATGCGTGTCTTATTCCCCACGGAAACCATGCAGGATATCGGTGCCTGGTTATTCATACCATTAATGATGGCAACATTCTCCATAAAAACACTTTGTAACTGAGAACTTTGAAATTTCCTCTCATTATTAAATATCCCCATCTGCCCCCCCACTACAAGCACACAGATAGAGAGAGAAAAAGAGGGGTGAGGGGGGGCTATGAGGACCATCATAATTTACCCCCGAACCCGACCGACATTGAACGGGTTCCATACAACAACAAGGGGAGAATCGCGAGCTGACCCGCGCGGGTCCGGTGAGAACAGCCGGGCGGCTGCGCGCTGGAGAACGGACTGCTTGAGAGTGAGTGCTGGTCAGCGGGGCCGCGCTGAATGCTTTGGGGGAGGGACTGAATTGCGCATGCGCACTTCTTTAGAAAAAAATGCCAAATAATCGTTTCAACTCGATTATAGTAGTTTGGGGATCGTTTGACAATAAATAATCGTAATCACGATTATATTTCGATTAATTGAGCAGCCCTACCGTGCACATTCCTCCTAAGAACGTTAATGTTCGAGACCAGCGGTTACGCTTTATTTCTTCTGCCGCGCCTTGTCGGTGCTCTGAAACTCGATTTTGAAACTCCTAATTGGAACTCTGTTGGGAAACTCTGTACTGTAACTCGGGACGTTACTCATACATTGGCCCACTGTCCTGCTAAACTTGAACAAACATGAGGACGGTGTAACTTACCGTTCAGAAACATTCTGTTGTAACTGACTGTAAATATGTGAATGGTCTTCTATAGCTGTATCAAGTCAATGGAGGGGCTCAAGTGGCAGGCGAAAACAGCCTGTTCTGTCTGCAGCTCCAGAGAAGGGCAGAAGAGAGGACATGGAAATACACATTGCAGCATAAACCACTGATATATCATCTTAGGGGTACCAATACCTAAAATGTAATCCCAGAAAGGGATACAATTTGGGCCCTTTAAGGGAAATTCAATATCTCAAATAAACTCATCCTAAACCTTCTGGTTCTGTCCTCTCAGGACCTTTCATATCACTGCTGCATAGAGCTTCAGGGAGAGGAAGACAAGCTACTGGCATGTCTGTCTCAACTGACCAGCAAGGAAGCTGGTAAGTATACTGCCCAATTGCTAATACATGGTATTTTGTCTTTCTTCCCCTCAACACTTCAAAATTACTAGGACTCTTCCTCTTTGATTTAATTTGTTAGGCTGCACGTTTGATCACATTAACATCCTGATCTTGATTCAGACCCACATGCAATCTCATATCTAAATATAACCATTCTACTGCCTTTATTTAGGGAGTTTAGCTGCACTAAAAAACAAGCACTTCTACTTTCTTGCTTAACCAATGACAACATCTCCTCATGGGATTTAGAGTAGCACAAAACCAGCAGTGAAATAGATGTAGTGAGAGAAAAGCAGAAAAAAAAGTTTGTGTTAAGGACAAAAAGGAATCCACCAAAAAATTCTATTAGATCCAAGCGATGAGAGCTCTACTGAATAAAAAAAAAATTGCCTTGTTCAGAGCCGGTATTAACATCCATCCTTAATGTGTCTTCTGTGTCCCGTTGTATATACAAATACTCATGTAGATAATTTGTGTTTTACCCAGCTTTATAATAGTCTTATTTATTTCTCTTATATTTGAGAGAAAATTATGATCTCAATACTAAGCAGGAAACTCTTGGTGGTGGTGTGTGTTTTCAGGTCCTACATTTGCCGCAGCACTGTGTATATCAGGGCGAAGACAGGGCAGTGTGGTGGTGTACAGAGCGGGACATTACCCCTCGCAGCCATTGGGCCCTGTTACCTTTCTCTGGAGACCCCGTACACACGGCTCAACTCACAGACAGCTGTGGATCTGGGCACATCCCTCTATTAAACAGGTAGGCAGGCTTTTTAAAGGTCTAAATAATTGCCGTTGACTCATGCATACGTTTATATAATGCAAATGACATGGATTTTTAGAAAATATTAGTTGGTGAAGAAACACGGTTCTTGAATTATGCTGTATACTTCCAGGACCTTCTTCCTGAATTACAAGGGGTGTGCCAGTGTTGTGAGGCTGTCGTCCCTCCAGTTGTGCCTGTGGTTACACCTGCTGAGGTTGTTCCCAGCCTAGAACCAGAGCTTCAATCTGAAAAGACCCCTGAGGCCACACAGACCCTCAGGACCAAGAGAAAGCGGAACTGTAAGGATGCCAGTGAACCTCCTGCCAAAAAGATCCTGGGAGATGGAACTAGATCTCCCACCACACCGGTCACATGGAGGTCCAGCTCAACTGGAATAGTCATAAAGTCAGTATTATTTACAGGTTTTATTCAGGTACAAACTGATTACAACACATGGCTGTGATGAATAATGACTGTTTCATTTGCAGTGTTTGTATTTCAATTGTCAATTTCTTTCAGTGATCTCACAATGGAGATTGTACGCTATCGCCTGATTGGACCACAGTCCCATTCTGTTCTCGCAGAAACTTTGGAAGCTGCTTCAGTCTGTGATGTAAGGATTTAGGTGTTTTCAATGTGAAAATCAGAAAACCCTCAGATATATATGTATTTCCAACCTAATAAGTGTGTTTTTCTTTATTCTTCTCTTAAGGAAATTAATAAATCCCAGCCATCCTCCCTTTGGTGGCCTGAGCACTGCAAAGATGAAAGCAAGATGAATCTGCATCAACAACAAGCTGACATCTTTCATATACTGAAAGGTTTATTATTATTTCTCAGTGTGAATTAATTATTATTTTTGTATCTCTTTAGAATAAAATTGTAATATCCGACATGTATGTATATCTAACAGTAAATGTTTCAACTCACCCAGACATATTTTCAACTGGAGAGCTCCCCTCAGGCACAGTGCTGGGTCTGACTGTAGATGACCCCCGGCTGACTTTACCCACAAAGAAGGTTAAAGCTTTGCCCTGTGTAAAGTCGACACAAGGTAAAATCTGACCAACCAAACAGGCAGAGGTGTGGGCAGTTTCTTTACAGATGGAGATGATTCAAAGGGCATACAATTTACAGATTTTTTCCAAGACTTGAATCATTCTATAATTTTTCTATTATGCTCTGTTTCCTAATGTGGACTTGTATGTCATGCAGTGTGCAGATGGATGTTATATTCCCTTGCATAGACTATATGCCAGAATAAAGCTGACCATTTAATATCACATGTATTTTTAAGCCAAGAATCCATCTGTTGTATCGTTTCCTGAGGTTGTTTCAGTGAGTGCACATCTGGTTCTGAGCTCCGGGGGGCCTCTGCCTGGCCATGCAGATGTTCCAGGTTCGAATCCTGGCAGGACCCTGTACTCCAAATACACCCTCAGGGACTTTCAGCAGCCGATTCACTGGTTTTACCATCACAGTGATCTTGAAAGTGTTATGTCAGCGATGATACCATAGGCAGCATTGTCTGGTGCTATGCCATTGCTCACACACAGCCTTATTTATTATTTATTATTTATTTTATTTACAAACTGGTTGTTTGTAAAAGGGTTGATGCTTTTCGAGGGGAAGGGATTGACTAACTGGGCAACCATATGAAAGTATAAGGTACTGCTTTAAATTTGATATTCAAAAAGATCCGCATCTGCAGCCATGACAGCCAGGATACTTTATTGATCTGCTCACTGGATGACGTACAACCCATGCCAGTCTGTAACTCAGTAGCCTGTAGTGCTTTCAAATTCATCCCATGGCTCCAAGAATCAGGTTACAGAGTTACCCTTATCATTTTGGGGGTAAAAGTTATTTCAAGGATCTGCACGTAAGTATATAACAAAATAGAATCATGTCATCATAATCGGTATATTCACTATGCATTTGAAAGACTCTTCAAGTGGATTATCAGACACCATAGACTTTTTTAAGGCCATTTCACACAATAAAATCTAGCACACATGATTTTTGTTTTCTGTGATAAAGAATGCATGGATATTGAATCTAGAGGATCCTTTTTTTTTACATCTCAACAATCCTTTCCTGCCAAGAATCACTACTCCATTAGGGGTATTGTTGGGAAATAATATGAGAATGAGGTGCTAGTAGAGCATGTTCTTCTTATCACTGCAGGAAGAGTTTTAGTTTCATTTAGATTTTGGGTTATTTATCATTAGAGAACTTCATATGTCAGTGATGCTAGTGATTCTGGTCATTCAGCAGCATGACATGTGTTTGTGTTATGTGTTTCTTCCAGATGTGGACGAGGAGAAGATGAAAGAGCTCGTGCTGCGAGGAGTACCAGAACAATGTTGTCAGAGTTTGTTGTGGGAGCGGTCTGTGCGAGACAACGTCACAGATAACAAGATGTCAGAGCAGGTGCATTCTTTTCTTCCTGCCAGAGTTGTATAGTAATTATTCAGTAATCATTCTTTCATATTTAAGCCAGCTCCTTTATTTTTTGAAAATGTTATTCTAACCCAATCTTTGTGTTTGATCTACAGGAGTTGAACCGTATGAGAAGCGAGGTGCTGGTGCCAGGCTCCAGGCTGAGCCCCACTCCCCTACAGGGTAGAGTCCCCATCCTCCTGGTTCACCAGCCTGGCAAGCAGGTGGGACATGAAATGACCTCCTGGGGTGCTGGATGGGACCTGCTGCTTCCTAAAGGCTGGGGCATGGCTTTCTGGATTCCACTGGTAGGTAGCAAGGACAGTTCTTTCATTTGACTGAAACTGACTTTTGTTATGGTTCAGTTTCTGCAAGGACTCAGAGCAATTGTTGTTTTTCCTACAGGGATTTGCATAGATGAGATTCCCTGTTCCTCTGCATCTTAGATGTGTATACTAAAAAAAGTTCTTCCATTTAATACATTGTCCACTACATCTAGTCCAAATGTTGAAACAATTCAAATGAAGTGAAATGTGGATTTTTTTTAAACAGGTGCTATGTGGATACCTGTACATATACTATGTAATTACTTTCATGACTTAAAAAGTACCTTTTTTAAAGTCAACTCAGAGCTCTCAGGTTCGCTTTATTTGTCCTCTTTATTTATTTCTCCCTCAACCAGGTGTACAGAGGGGTTCGCATCGGTGGGCTGAATATGAGTCTGAAACACTCTCAGAATAAAGGAACCCCTCACTTCCCCCATGATTACCCAGACTGTCCAGCAGGCCTTCGTTTTCAGGAAGAGCAAGAGACTGAGCTCCTGGACAAGTTCAAGAGGTCAGCTAAAGACTGTAGCTGAGTTTAGCAGTAGCAAACTTAAAGTCTAGGGAGCCAAGTTGTTAAATAAAAAAATAAAGGTGATGATGAGGCTCTGTTTGAAACATGCGTTGTTGGGGACTGTTACTGTATGAAAGGAAAGTATATTATTCAGTCAAACTACTGGGTGAGATTGTCAGATTGTCCCTGTCAGTTAGAGGCTTTGATTGAGGGAAGCTCTGTACCCAGTTCATTTCCAATATGGAGATCTTTCTCACCATGCAGATCAGATGGTTATACAGCTGCACACTGCAAGTCTTCTACTACCCGTTGCTCAGCAGTCCTGATTTGATAGATAAATTGGCACTGTTGCCCCAACAGTTTGACAAGGGTCTGACCTTCCAACCTCTTCTGTAGGCGTCCACCCGCCAAAAGGACCAATTTCGTTAAACATGGCTGTCTGGCCCCGTTCCGTTGCCCGTGGCAACAGCTGGCCGAGGAGTGGGAGCTTATCACAAAGGAAGGAAGAGTGGAGGAGAAAAGAGACGACCAGACCCAAACCACAACAAACACTGACACAGTTATGGAGGAAGAGATGACATCACATCCAGATCTCACTGTGACAAAGACCCAGAGCTGCATCACTGTACTGAGGTGAATGTTTTCTTTTACTTCTTTTATACTGAAGATTTATTCTTTTTCTATCTTACTATTTTGCTTCATGTGAACTTAGTATTGAATCAAACACACACCCACAGCAGGTTTACACTGGGGTCCCTTTAGATATTTATATATTTTGGCCTCTTATCATCACTTCTTTCCTCTTTTTTATTAAAGAGCCCAGTGCAGCTTTTGACAAGCTTGATATATGGCACTTTGCTAGTCTACCTCCCTTTCATCATAATGTCCCTGATGAGAGTCCCCAGAGTACTTCCATCCTTAAATTGCTGCAATACATCACAGAGATTAGTGGAGGGGGAAAGTTGCATCTGTTCCGATAAAACCATCACACAGGCTTTGCGTAATGACTGACTTTATGAGAAAGAAATTGAATTGATTTTCACTGCTCATCAGCTGCCTTTTAGTTTCTGCATTAGAAATAAAGAATGTTACTAAATTGAACGTCTCCCAGGGCGCCTAATGGAGCCAATGAAAATCTAACCATTTCTTTCAATTCCCATCACTTGTAAGTGCATATTTTTTTCTTTGCTTCCCAGGAACAGAAAGTCTTTGAAGCTGCTCTCTGGTTGGTGCAGGCCCACAACATCTAAAGGTCAGAGGTCGTGCCGTGTTGGCCAGGTGCCGCCTCTCTGCTCCTCAGCTGTGAGCTTGTTTCTCACAGAGCATGGAATGAGTCAGGTGTGGGTGCGTCTGTCTTTGCTGTCGAAGGGCAAACCAGAGCTCCATGCTATGGTGTGTGTGCCAGTCGCAGAGGACCTGAGGCTGCTGAGCAAGAAGTCTGACATCAGCTGCCCCCAGGAGCCACTGCACAGAAACCACTTCAAAAGCAGAATCAAACACAGAAACAAGGGCTCCAAGAAAGCTGCTACATCCTCTTCGTCAACTGATAAAACTGAGGCTAAGGGCTCAGGCCTTCCCTCTGCCTCTGAACCAAAACTCACCACTTCTACTGAAGATCCCCAATCATCTTCTCAGTCTTCCACAGATCTCATCTTTGGGCTGTGGCCAGATCCTCTGCCAAGCATCACCTCTCACTGCTCCAGAGTGTCTCTAGGCTGGGTAACGCAGGGGGACTTTTCCTTGTCTGCGGGCTGTGGGGAGGCTCTGGGGTTTGTCAGTGTCGCTGGTCTCCTCAACACCCTTCTCAACCAGCCGATGGAACACAGAGGAATGGTGCTGCTGCGCAACCCTGCCTCTCTGCATTACCGCTTTGCAAAAATCAACATAGAGGTCTGATGGAAGCATGTGATCCTATGGAGAACCTAATTCCCAAAGAAGCATTGGATTCTGCTTGAGAAGAGAAAGTTCTATGCAAATAGGTTGCATGATGCTTTAGTAAAGAACTGATCTCACAGAATCTCTGTGCCTTTTGTAGTTGCGCTCTTCAATTGTGCCATCATCTTCTTCATGACTGTAGACTTTATAATATGCCCAAGGAATGACTACCAGCTTCCAGGTGTCAGTGCTGAAGACACTTTTTAGTTGTGTGTATTTTACTTTGAGAGACATCCTCATTGTTTTTGGATGCGTGTTTTCATACTAATTCATTTGCCAGAGGAATGTTTCACAGCAGATCAGTTAATTAATGGACCTTGGTTTTGGTTAAAAACATTAGTTCAGCCTTTTTATATCCAGGATTAATTGTCCACAGAGTATTTATGTTGTGGTTTTCAATTGTTTAAAAAAAGTCATATTAATGGGTTTGGATTTCAGAACTGTGTCAGTTTCTTTTCAACAATGCCACAGCACTGAAAAGGTTTTGTTTGAACATAATTAAATAGTGCACTTGACAAAATATGTCATAACATAACTGGTACTGTAACTTTTTTATACTTGCTGTCAACTTGCCTGTGCACTGCTTACACCTGCACTGGTGGTTGAAGAGTCCTTTTCAAGGGCGAGCGCACATGTAAAATTGCTACTGAACATGTCTGTGATGTCAGCGGCAAAGAGCGCACTGGAGCTATTCAGCTCAAACTTCAATTTCCAAATGTCCGAGAGTGGAGGGTAGGAAACCATTTGTGTGAAGTAATCAGTCCGATTCCTGTAAACATAAAGACTGCGGTAACACTCGTGTGTAATGCTGCGTGATGGATGTACTGGCACTGATAATTACTGGTAGGAAACAAGTGACTGATTCATCAGCTGATATAGCATCTAAACAACTGTGATCTTTGTGCTGAAGGGACGCCAGTATTACACAGACCAATTCAACGGAAATGAGCCATCCCAATACAAACAGAAGTACTCGCCTCACCGAGTGGTATCAAGGCTGATGCTCCTGAAAACAGACAAATCTCCTCACATATTTGCAGAGTCCTGCACGCTTTTGCTGCTATTATTGGGAAGTGTAGCAAAAGTAGAAAAAACCCTAACTGAGAGATCGCCTGAGCAGAAACTGATGACTCTGTATTTTCAGGTCTTGACGCAAAGTACCATACCATTAATCTCAACGTATGTTTATTTACATATATAAATACACTCAATTCTGAATACATATTAGATTTCTTTACACATTTTCAAATCCGATTACACACACATTTAAAATACAAATACATGTACACATTCACAAATTTTATTACACATTTGGAGATTATTTTACACATTCAGAAAACCGAGTACACACAGACAGATTGAGACTCACATTTGTCAGTAGTTTTGCTACAATAATGGCCTCATAAAGTACTGTTTAAAAAGCAATTTATCTTTATTCCACTGTATACCAGGGATCTAAAGGAGAATGTAAAATGAAAAAGCAGTTTTTTTTATTTTATAAAGGTCAGAATCGCACTGTACTTTCCTTCAAGAAACGCAGTGATACGTGGCGGATTCTTCATTTTGGTCAGGTCAGTGGGCGGACAAGACACTGAACTGTCACGGGACTAATAGGTCGGCAGGAATTGCCACTCACTTGTAGATATTTGGAGGAACCAAAACCTGATTTCAAGATAGTTTTCATGGGTTAAACATGATGGGAGCTGCAAATCTAGAATTGACTTATGGATATATCTTTAAGCCGCAACTTATGTTTCAGAGGTATCTATATCAAGTGCTCCCTTAACAGGTCACTGTTTATTATACTTGACACGATTAACATGATTAAGGGTGTGTTAGTTACTTGTGTAGTGTGGAAAATCGAAGGCAGGAGAGGAATGCAGTTAATGCTCCTGTGATTAATGATTGCACTGATCCTAATCAGAGAAAGTCTATAGATTTTATGCAGAGCTGTACATCTCTCCTTACTCGAGAGAGGATTTTGTTGTCCTACTTGATAATGTAAAAGCCCACATTACCACTGTCATATCAGATTTTAAAGAGATGTTTGAGTCTGAGATTGAAATGTTGCAATTGGATAATGTCGTCAAAGGAATAGCATTAGGAAAATCTCTGGGACAGGATGGTTTAACTTTACATTTTTATAAATTCTTCTTGGGAGCAGATAAAAGGCTAGTTATTTAATGCAATTAGGGCATAGCATGCACTAGGATTTTTTCTGGTCTGGACCAAAACGTTTTTCCTATGAAAGCACACAAGGCCCTCAGTATGTCACCACCATACCTTAAAAAGCTGATAGTACCATATCACCCCACTAGACTACTGTGCTCCCAGAATTCAGGCTTACTTGTTTCTAAAGTCTCTAAAAGTAGAGAAGGAGCCAGAGCTTTCAGTTATCAAGCTCCTTTCCTATGGAATCATCTCCCAGTTTCAGTTCGGGAGACAGACACCATCTGTACGTTTAAGAGTAGACTTAAAACCTTCCTTTACGATAAAGCTTATAGTTGGAGCCGGTCCAGGCTTGTCTTAGACCTGCTCTTAGTTATGCTGCTATAGGTCTAGAACGTCGGGGGACACATGACACACGGATCTTCTCTTCCCAGCCCCCACTTCCTCGTCTCAATCCTTATCACATGAAAGAAATTAATGTCTCATCAATACATGTTACCGACTTGACTTCTTCCCCTGAGTCCATGAGCCTTATCGTCCACAGTTCCAGGGCCACGGCTGCGGTCCCATTGTGGATTATGGTAGTCGATTACAAATCCGTGATCGTGATAATAATGGCGGATCCTTTATCGTGTTGGCATCTGTGGTGGTGTACCACGATTTCTACGTTCTTTTTCCCCTGTTTAAAGTTTTTTTTTGTAGTTTTTCCTTACTCTTGTCGAGGGTTAAGGGCAGACAATGTCACACCTTGTTAAAGCCCTATGAGACCAAATGTGATTTTTAAATATGGGTTATACAAATCAAATTTCATTGATTGATTGATGCCATGGTGTCCTTGGGCAAGACAGTGAACCCTGAATGGCCCCCAATAGCAATAAGTGCTGCCAATAGATGCACTGTATGAATGTGTGTGTGAATGGCAAAACTGTAAAGCACTTTGAGTGGTCATCAAGTCTAGAAAAGTGCTATATAAATACAAACAATTTACCATTTAATAACAGTCATACTCAAATCTGGGAAGGATAACAAATTATTTAGAGAACCTCGGACAGGCTACCTCGGACCTATAATATTGCGTAATATTGATTATAAATTATTTGCCCACATCATTACTAATAGACTAAAAGGTATGTCACAAATAATTAGTGAATGTCAGTCTGGTTTCATTAAAGGATGCTCTGTTCATAATAGTAAATGGTTTTGTATTTATATAGTGCTTTTCTAGTCTTGATGACCACTCAAAGCACAATTTTACATTCACACACACATTCACACAGTGCATCTATTCGCAGCACTTTGTTATTCAATGGGGGCAATTCAGGGTTCAGCATCTTGCCCAAGGACACTTCGGCATGCAGATGGGTCAGACTGGGGATCGAACTGCTGACCTTCGGTTGGAGGACGACCACTCTACCCCTCAGCCACAATAATAGTATTAAACTGGTTTTGGGGAATGCTTTCGGAAGGTAATTGGGATGTTCTACAGAGATATAAATACTTCCGTCATTTTCTCTGGGCACATGCAAGAGGTTTGAAGTGAAAAGTGGTATCTGTCAGGGTTGCCCAGCATCACCGTTTTCTATCATCATTGCAGGTGTGTTATCAGTTTTGTTTTGGCACTGTGATCTACAACAATAAAGTGTTATGGGAAGTCCATTAATCATAAGTTAATTTGTGTACGATACCGTACAACCCTTTCCCTAAGGAATGCAGCACAATTACCTAAACTTTAGAGCAGGGGTGTCCAAACTACGGCCCGCGGGCCAACTGCGGCCCGCCATCCACTTTTAATTGGCCCGCATCAATGTCTAAAAATATAATGTATAAAAAAAAAAATTAAATTTTTTTTTTTTTTTTTTTTGAAACTCAAAATTTAGTAGCGCTCAAATGGCACTTACTTAAAGCACTTTTTTTTGCTTTATGGGGCCAGGCTTCTTCGACAGGGGAGAGGCCGGTGCATGCTTCTGCGTTTTCAGAGACACTTCTTTCGTGCTTGTGTGCATTCACCAATTTTTGTAACTATACGACAAAGCTATGCAGCGCGCAAGGCTGTGATTGGTCCGCTAACTACATCCTTTCCAGAGTCATATATCCGGTTTCATGCCCCTTAATACCGGCAGAAACCAACGAAGATTTATTAGAACGGATATGGACCAAATAGAAGAGCACTTGGCAGAAGAGATCTGAAAGTATGACCACTTGTATAACCCGTCACTGACTAAATACAAGGACACACAGATGACCTGCAATTCCTGGAAGATCTCGGCTGACGTCGGTTTGCAGGTCGACGAGTGTACGAAGCTGTGTAGAAAGATCAGGGACAAATTTGTCCTCCAGAAAAAGTAATAAACAGTCGACAAAGACTGCCACACACAAAGAAGGTGTCTGTAAGGTTGTCTTCGACAAAAAACGTTACTACACCTAGTGGTCTGGCGGTGAATTGCTTTGCTGACTTGCTAGCTGTCCCTCAGAACGCCGCCAAAAAGTTTGGACACCCCTGCTTTAGAGGTTATCTTCCATTTCTCAAAAGCATCAGGGCTGTATTTAAATGTGAATAAATGTGAGTTAATGGTAATTCATGATCACCCCTTAATTCCTATTCATGCCATACCAATATGAAGGGACGTTCCTAACTTGAGTGAAATGACCCGGTTATTCAGCGGCTGCCATAATAAGACATGTTTGAATTCTTTAAATGATAATAAGAATGATATGTTTCCTAGCTTATCTCCTTTAGCATAGCAAACATCAGACCATACGGGCTTCAGCATCTTGCCCAAGGACACTACGGCATGCAGATTGGGAAGACTGGATATCGAACTGCCGGCCTTCAGGTTGGAGGACAACCGCTCTACTCCTTAGCCACAGCCGCCCCAGATGTTAATCCTCACATTTGTCTGAGCTCCTGTCCAGTGAACAACAAGCATATTGAACTTATAGATCACAATATAAACATCAGAACTAAAAACAAATATAAAGTGTTTTTAATCTGCATTTATATGGCACATACTATCCTAATTGCAATGCACCCATTTTCACACACACATTCATACAGTGCATCTGTGGGCAGCACTTCAGCATGCAGATGGGGAAGACTGGGATTGAACCGCCGACCTTCTAGTTAGAGGATGACAATCAATTTACTCTCCACTTATGTATGTTTTTTTCCATGTATTTTCCTCACATTATTTTATTATTTCAACAATTCAGTCCTTTGTTTTGTTTTAATGTTTCAGCAAATCTTTTTTTATGATGTCCTATGAGTAACTGATGGTTGGGTGTTTTGAACTGAAAACATTTTTTCTCAGGACGTGTCATTCTGTTTTGGATAGAACTGTGTAACATAACAAAGAAAGAATGAAATACAATGATGGTTTGAACTTTCAAAATAGCTTAGGTAAAGGCACCTTTGAATAAAAGGTTTTCAACCTGGTTTAAAAAGGAAGCATGCCGTAGATCATCAGTCAGTTGGTTCCAGTGCTGCATAATGACTGAAAGCTGCTTCTCCTTGTTTGGTCTTGGTCCCGGGTACCACTAGCAGACCCCTACCCAGTGATCCCAGGGGTCTTCATCTTCATACATCATATTGGATTAACATGTGTATATACAACCCCAACTCAGAAAAAGTTATGATGGCATGGAAAATGCAAGACATCAGTGATTCCTAATTTAATTTAATTTTTAATTTATTTCAATTCAACATGGGGTTGTGTCAGTGCCCTTGGCAAAGGTAACTTACACTTCTGTGATGGCACCATTAATGCTGAAACATACATAGAGATTTTGGAGCAGCATATGCTGCCTTCAAGAAGACATCTTTTCCAGAGACATCCATGCATGTTTCAACAAGACATTGCAAAACCACATTGTGCACATACTGTGCACACCTTAAGACTTGTTGGCAGGAAGAATGTGACAAAATGACAACTGAAACGTCTTATCACTTGAGTCCCAAAACGTCTTTAAATTACAAAGTGGTAAATGTTCATATTGTTGCAATAGGTTGCAAGAATCAAAATTGAAATAAGTGTTTCTATTGAAAACACAGTAACATTTATGAGGTCACCATCAAATAATGTGCTTCTGTATTGTTTTTATTTTAATAAAGGTAAAAGATCAATCATAAATCACTGTTCTCAGTTTTAATTTGAAATGTAATAATCCGTCGCAACTTCTTCTGATTCTGGGATAGAATGTGTATATTTAAATACATATTTTCCTCCCTGGCACTCATAAATAAGAAGAAGAAGAAGAAAAAGAAGAAGAAGAAGAAGAAGAAGAAGAAGAAGAAGAAGAAGAAGAAGAAGAAGAAGAAGAAGAAGAAGAAGAAGAAGAAGAAGAAGAAGAAGAAGAAGAAGAAGAAGAAGAAGAAGAAGACGAATGTTTGTAGGAATGGACAGACAGACGAATAGAAATTAATGCACAAACTGCCCACCCATCTTTACCTTGAATAAACCTCATACTACACACTCAACTGAGCCACTATACTTTAGTGTTGTCAAGCAACAAAGTTCTTATCTGCCAACTACACACTATGGGACATGAGGAAAAGCAACGTTCATGTCAGAGTAAATATAATAAATATACTATTACCAGTTGTTTCATGCAGTTGTGTATAAGGGTTGGTGGTCAAATTACTAAGTGTGCTGTAATGCATGTGTGGTTTACACAAGTGAAAGTGAGAGTTATGACATATTCTGTAAAGTGCACAACTTTATTTACTTATGTTCAAACAAAACATTTTCAGTGTTGTATCATTGTTAATTGAAACTGACACAGTTCAAAAATTGAGAGAGAGATCACTTCTTTACTGAAGCATCATGCAACTTAATTGCACCTGGCAAACACGGCCTGCACCAACCAGAGAGCAGCTTCAAAGACATAAATATAAGAAAAAGATTGGTATAGAAAGGAATGGTTGAATTTTCATTGACCCCATTAGGCGCCCTGAGAGACTTTCAATTTAGTAATACATTCTTTATTTCTAATGCAGAAACTAAAAGGCAGCTGATGAGCAGTAAAAATAGATCCAATTTCTTTCTCATAAAGTCAGTCATTACTCAAAGCTTGTGTGATGGTTTTATCGGAACAGATGCAACTTTCCCCCTCCACTAATTTCTGTGATGTATTGCAACAATTTAAGGATGGAAGTACTCTGGGGACTCTCATCAGGGACATTATGATGAAAGGGAGGTAGACTAGCAAAGTGCCATATATCAAGCTTGTCAAAAGCTGCACTGGGCTCTTTAATAAAAAAGAGGAAAGAAGTGATGATTAGAGGCCAAAATATATAAATATCTAAAGGGACCCCAGTGTAAACCTTGTGTGGGTGTGTGTTTGATTCAACACTAAGTTCACATGAAGCAAAGTAGGAAGTTAAAAAAAATATCTTCAGTATAAAAGAAGTAAAAGAAAACATTCACCTCAGTACAGTGATGCAGCTCTGGGTCTTTGTCACTGTGAGATCTGGATGTGATGTCATCTCTTCCTCCATAACTGTGTCAGTGTTTGTTGTGGTTTGGGTCTGGTCGTCTCTTTTCTCCTCCACTCTTCCTTCCTTTGTGATAAGCTCCCACTCCTCGGCCAGCTGTTGCCACGGGCAACGGAATGGAGCCAGTCATCAGTGTTTAATGTAATCCGTCCTTTTGGTGGGTGGACGCCTACAGAATGGGTTTTAAGAAGTGATTTAAAAGAAGTCACTGACTCTGCGAGGCTTATCCCTTCAGGTAGGCCGTTCCAACGCCGAGGGGCCCTGATGGGAAAAGCACAGTCACCTTTGGTTTTCAACTTCGACTTTGGAACAGCGAGCAGGGCTTCACCTGAGGATCTAAGGCTGCGTGCAGGCACATAAGGGGTCAGTAATTCTGTGATGTAGCTTGGGGCCAGACCCTGGCATGCTTCAATAGTGATCAGTAAAATCTTAAAATCAATGATGATGTTGCCTTTTAGGACCAGTGAGAAGCCGGCCAGCTGCGTTCTGAACTAGTTGGAAGCGGGAGAGTTTTGGTTGATGCCATAGAGGAGGAGTTACCAGTTCAGAGAAGACTAGTGCATTAATTACTTTTTCCAACTCTTGGTGTGAAAGTACGGGTTGGATTTTGGAGATGATTTGATTTGTAGGAAGCAGCACTGGACTACTTTTTTAACTTGTGGTTCGAAAGGGAATGATTAGTCAAACAGAACAGGTACCAAGGCTGCATTCAATCTGAGTGATAGGGTTAGTTGGATTGAATTATATTATTTCTGACTTTGAGTTGTTGAGTTTTAAATAGTTTTGTGCCATCCAACTGTTGATATCATTAAGACAGTCTAAAAAATGTAGCCAGGCTTTCAGGGTCATCAGGTCTCAGTGGAAGATGTTTATCATCTGCATAACAGTGGAAGGAGAGGTGGATTTGGCCAAGAGGAAGCACATAAATAGAAAATAAAGTAGGCCTCAAATTGAACCTTGTTGTACATCAGAGGTAACATTCGTTATAGAGGATGTGTAATTACCTATGGGAAAAAATGGAAGTTGAGAGATTGGCATAAAATTGTTTAGAGCAGAGGGATCAAGGTTAGGTTTCTTAGAGGTTGGACCACAGCATGTTTACAACTGGAAGGAAAGATTCCCTCTGTTAGGGATATATTAATAATCATTACAAATACTGGAACCAACTGTGTTGATAACCTATTTGGTGGGAATGACATCAAGGCTGCATGTAGTTGGTTTCATGTGGGTTATGATTTCAGATAAAAACGACATTGACATGGGTTAATATTTGCAAAAATAGGTATGAATATCCCCATTGGCATTAAAAATGGCTTCAGGAGGAATGATTTGTTTCCTTATGTCTTTCACTCAGTAAAGGCATTAAAAAACCTCTCACACATCTCTTGTGGGGCGTCTGTAAAATGAGAGAGGGAGGGGCTGATGATGGAATCTATTAGTTTTAATAAAAGTCTGGGATTAATTGAGTAATTGATTAAAATCAAGTTTAAAAAGAAGGATGCTTTTGCGTCCTTAACTGTCACTTGGTGGGCTATCATTGCAGATTTACAGATGTCATAGGATACATGTAAACCTGTTTTCTCCATTTTCTTTCCTATCTCCTACAGTCTCTTTTTAATGCCTGGGTTGTTAATTTAGCCAGAGGTGGGGGGCAATCTTGGATTTGTTGTCACTTTAGGGGGCTACAGAGTCCCGGTCTTTCTGGCAGGTTTGATTAAAAAGGGCAGAAAAGCTCAGCTGTGTTAGATTTGTGATTAAAAGCAGTAAGAGGAGCAGACATATAGTATTGAAGTTATCCTTCAAAAATGTTTACCCTCATCGATGCTGCTAAAAAACTTTAATCACGATGATGTTTTCCTACACTTGACATCTATTGCACTTCTGTCCATCCTGGGACAGGGATCCCTCTAATGTGGCTCTCTCTGAAGTTTCTACATATTTTTACCTGTTAAAAGGGTTTTTAGTAGTTTTTCCTTACTCTTGTTGAGGGTTAAGGACAGAGGATGTCACACCATGTTAAAGCCCTATGAGACAAATTGTTATTTGTGAATGTGGGCTATACAAATAAAATTTGATTGATTGATTGATTGATTCAGAAATAAAAAGCTCAGCTAACTGTCGCCGTTGTAGTGTCCTTGGGAAAGTCAAGTTTCATTGATGATAAAAAAGTGCAACTCATCAAAAGTTTAAAAGTATAAAAAGACAACATTTTTCTGGATTGGAACTAAAAGAGGTGGTTAGATGAAGTTGTCAGGGTACTTGAATTCAATGGTTATAAATTGCACCAGAGGGCTGTGATTTTGAGCGTGCTGAAGAGGTTCTTTGATGGGTAATGATGGTGATTATTACTGTATTTTGGAGATATCCGTGTTGGTCCTAGTCCAGAAGAAGAGTTACCTATATTTGATGTGAATCTTTTCAGATAGGGACAGGGACCTATCCCTTTTTTAGGGGTCGGAAGGTCAGACCCTTGTCAAACTGTTTGGGCAACAGTACCAATTTATCTATCAAATCAGGACTGGTGAGCAGCGGGGAGTAGAAGACTTGCAGTGTGCAACTGTATAACCATCTCATCTGATCTCTTCAACTTGTCCAGGAGCTCGATCTCTTGCTCTTCCTGAAAACGAAGGCCTGCTGGACAGTCTTGTGAATTGGAATCAGATCGATTAGGGAAATCAGGGGCGATACCCAGCCTCAATCAGTGTTTACTGAAAGAAGAGGATTAAATCTGATGTCAGAGGGTCCCTGCATGTGGACACAGTGGAGGACCTGATTAGAATAAGTCTAGAAGGAACTAGCTTGGAGGAGTTTGATGCCAAGCAGGCTGAACAGATGGGGTTCAGTCAGAGCTAAAGATCTAGAAGGCACCATTTACCTTCATTTGTTTTTTCTCTGCACAAAATAAAACAGTCCATTTCTGTATTTTGTAAATTGTCTATCTATTACCAAAACATTTATCAGTAAAGCAGTTAAGATGGGATAAAATATGAATGCTTTGTATATTGTTGTAAGTGGTGCACCAACATAATCTGCTGGTGCTCCTGAAATTTTCAGAAAGGAGCTTCTAGTGGAAAACGTTAGTCAGGAGCCCTGTGTTGGATAACCATATAAGTCAGAGGGCAAAAGTTACTTCTAAGAAATTAATCAGACTTTTGACTTTAACTCAAACTGAGAAACAATATTAAACCTATCAGTATATGCAAAATGTGAGCTTGTTCTTGATGCAGAATCTTTGCTAGTTTTTCACTGCTTTGGTGTTATTTTGATTTTGACCATCCTTCCTAATCTTAAACTTGTCATGATCATAATTCGACCGTCACATGATTCGACAAGCAAAGCTTCATCTCCTGAATTGTACTGTCTTGACTTTGCCACTGGGGGTCAGTCCAGTCCCGATAACCTGCATGAAGTAGAGGTGTGTGGACCCTATTGTTGCTAAGTAGGTGACATTTCTCTTGTTTGTATTTTGTCGACACAGACCGTGATCATTGCCTTTGTGCGTACTGAAAACTTATAGATACTCTCACTTTCTCTCCGAGGTTGAAGTTTGGTGGAGCTATGCTGGAATAACATTAGATCCCCAAAAGGTTTCAAACCAGTAAGAATGACAAAGCTTTAAATTCTGCTACCCTAACAGGTTCAGCACATCTGAGACAAGGATGGGAGACAACACACTCAAACTGTGTGCTGGACCTTATTGTAGCTATAGTCATGTTTTGATTTTACTACATTTACCATTTGTCTTGTTCATCATATGTCCAATAGTGTGTTGTTGTTTTTTGTTGATGAAATGTGAGTTTCCAAACACAAGTTATCTTATAATTACCTCCGCACATCCAGAATTTCCCAAAATCTTCCTAGTGTGATGTGTAAAAACATATTTAATGGCTGGCAAAACTTTTTGTAAATGCTAAATGTTATTTATACAAGTAAATGCAAAGTTTCATCCACTTTTCATATATATATTGATCAAGTCTGCATCATAAAATGTCCTTGGTCAAGATACTGATCCCTTAATTGCCCCCGACAGAAAATGGATTTGGTCTGTACATACATAACGCTTTTCTATTCTTGATGACCAGTCAAAGTGCTTTACAGTAAAGCTTTTGCCTTTCACACTCATCTATGTGCAGCACTCTCTCTATGAGAAGGGGCAATTTTTGTGGTTCAGTATCTTACCCAAGATCACTCTGGCATGCGGAATGGGGAAGACTGGAATTGACCCACCAACCTTCTGGTTAGAGGACAACCGCTCTAACCCCGGTTATACCGACAGTGTGTAAAAAGTGTGTGATGTGCATCATATAATTGCGCTGTATGATTGTGTGATGTGTGAAGGGGTGAATGTGGCTTGTACTGTAAAGTATATTGACTGGTCAATAAGACTGGAGCGATATATAAATACAGCCTATTTACCATAAAAGACAGATTTTACCTCAGAAAACTAAGCAATGTTGAGGGTTATATCTGATCACGACCAACTTATACATTGAAGACTTGCCTCAGGTGAGAACACTGTTTATCGCATGCCTGTGCAGAGCTATGGGTACTCATTAGGGACATAACAGACTGCATTTAGAGAAGGCCAAGCGTTATATGAATTAGAGTTTTTAATGTGAATGGGCACAGGCCCAATTGACTGAATGTGTGCCTGATTGCTTGTGGGAGGACCTCTGAGTATGAGTCACAAAGGAGCAGGGGAGAGAGAGGATGTCGTTCGCAGCTTTTTAGGGCTGAAAATAACCAGACTAGTTGGTTTTGGGCATTAAATAATTCTGTACCTGATTGTATTACTTACAACTCAACAATTATAATAAAAATATGCCAATCGTCTCTTCTCATGTCTCATTGAGCCGGGTTGAGCTAGCACCATCCCCAGAGCCTAAATGATAAGAGTGTTAGCAAGAGAGGTGAGAAAGTAACAGAAGTACATATATACCATGTACATCCTGACCCATATATGTTACAGACACATTTTTAGATCACCTGCAAGAGAATACAAGAAATCCTGAGGTGCAGAAGGTAACGATGGCACTAGCAGGAAGTGGCTCACACATTTAGTAGTTTTCCCTTACTCTTGTTGAGGGTTAAGGGCAGAGGATGTCATACATTGTTGAAGCCCTATGAGACAAATTGTGATTTGTGAATATGGGCTATACAAATACAATTTGATTGATTGATTGATTGAGATAAATGATGGATGGAAATATTGTTGTAATATGTTCATATGTAAGGACTAGAACTGTTCATAGAAAAAGTTGACACATGGAGCAATGGACAGGAAAGTGTCACATTTTCTGAACATTAGGAGCATGTTAAGCTTGTCAAGGTTTAAAATGATGTACCTGGATATGAGAAGAACATGTCTCCTTTAAAGCTAAGCACTTAGACCTAGAATATCAGGATGTTTGAGCAAGAAAGTCCTGGAAATCAAGTCATCACAAATGTTCTAAAAATACCAAGTAACTTTTATCCAAATTTTCTTTTCGTTAGAACAGTTTTTGAGTACTTGTAGTTTTATGAGGGAAATGCAGTCAAGCAGCACTATAGTGCAACTCCAGAACACAGATTTAAATGTCCCTCCAAGGCCAAAATATTTGACATTTTTTCAGGTTTGTGTTGAAATTTTATTCCCTCACTGTTTTAAATCTTCAACACTCAGACAGGAATACAGCTCTGAGTGAGACACTTATTAATTGGCACAAATCATAAACTTGCATTTTGGTGCAACATGCACAAGTAAATGTAAGGATTAGTTGATTAATTGATGTTGTTCAACAGAAAGTTAACCTGTTGATTTATTAAGTCATGATGAAAATAAACTTGGGTCCTGCCTTTCGAATGTGATTGTTTGCTGGTGTTCTTGGAATGAATTGATAAAACGGCATGAAAAAAGGATGTGCTGATGCCACTGTGGGCTCTAGGAAATTAAAACGTGTTTCTCCCTATTTAATTTACTCAAGTAATCAATCTATTAAAAAGCTATTTGGTAGATTAATGATTAATAGATAATGATATGATATAATATGTTAAAGCCCCTAAATGAGAAGCACCAGGTTCGACAAAACCCACCAGCAGATACCAGGCCTCTAACATGTTCAACAGCATCAAGTGAGAAAAACTCAAGTATCAAAAAGAAATGTAAACTGAAATTATGAGTCAATCAATTCACTGACACTATGGTAATCTACGCTGCTACAGCATATACCAGGGAAGTGCTGAAAAGGATGGACAACATAAAGCGGTAGAAATGGCGCTCAGTAACAACAAAGAACAAGTCAGCAACGCCGTCTGGCTTGGTCTGAATATGTGAGCGTTCTCATATTGGACAGTCTCTTAACATCACTTTGATGTGAATATGCTTCCGATTTTCTGCACTTTTGCACAATTGAGTTTCAGATAGATCACTCAGTGAGGATGCACGGTAAGGGGGCACTACACAAAAGTACAATAACTAGATTGGGATAACTTTGGTTTTATGCTGGATCAGGAGGCCGATCCAGGAATTAAATATCACTTTCTTTAACATTGTTAGAGTTGAGACATTTTGACAGATTTTAAGGGAATAGTTAATGGGTCTTGATTTAAAAAATCTGGCATATTTAGGAAACAGATATCTGTAAGTGTGGATTTGGAGCAGCGTGATTGAATTTAAGTAGACTGTGGGGCCTCGGTGGGGGGAGTGCCATTCTATTTTTAAATAACAACATAATGTCCGATTTTGCCTTTGTTCATTGACAGCTGATCACTCAAAGACCAATAAAGTCAGTTGTTAAGCATAATTCATATGTTTTATTGGAAGGTATTTGTCATTTGATTTCTTTAAATAGAGATAATATTTAAGTAACAAGAGGTTTGTACACATAAAATCTAAATGACAGTCCCAACGGAGCTGGTCCTATGAATCGTCTGTTTCTCCAGCTCTGTTGCACATGAGTTTGGCTGCCAGGGATCCATATGTCGTAGTCTTTGCCTCAGGCTGCACTTTGTCTGTGTGCCTTCTCCCTGTGAACAAAGACAGCACAGCTCATTAGATGGACACTGCTGCCAGGGCTGCAAACATAAGCAGCCAAATGAGACCAGGGTCAGTGCTGGCAGTCATATTGTCAATGCTGGCTAATCAATGCACCGATAAATGCTCAATATATAGGTCCACAGAACCTGCTTTGCAGAGAACTGATTAAAAGTTGATCAAAACTTACCAGGGATCCTGTCCATTGCGATAAAATTTCGATCTTGTTGCTTTATCTTTGGCCTGTTTCGGGCTATAAGGAAAACTCCAAGGAAAGACAGAAGACAACTGAAAAAAAGAATCAAAGGGGATTAACATCATTTTGTAATGAGAAAAGTAAATATGTCATTTCAATTAGATGCAGTTAATGGTGTGTGGTTGAATACGTACCCAAACAGAAACATAAAAATGTTGAGTAAAGCCAAATCTTCAAATTCCTGGTAAAATACTATCCCTGCAAAATGGAAAAACACATTAAAATGCATTTTCACAGAGCAACCAGACGTGTTGATTATCTCTAGTGCTATTTATGAAATGTAGCCTTGAAAAACTTCAGTACATTATACGGTGGTTTTAACGTATTAACTGCAGGGTATGGCTCTTACAGAGGAGGGTTACCTCTTACTGTATCCAATGCAACATCTATTTCTTGCAACAGCCTTTTCAGTCTGTAAAACCTGACAAGGAACCGTTTCTATTTTCGCTTTGCCTGCGCTCAGTTCTCTGTCCTCATGCATACTGCAGTTGTTTTGTTCTAAGAGACTGACCCCAAAAGCCGATGTTTACAGTTGAACTGCTGGAACATTTTCTGCGATTAAACTCAGCTGAATGGAAATGTCTTGAAATGAGGTGGCAGTGGCAGTGGGCAATCTAGTCACAAAAACAATAACAAACAAGGAAACTAATTTAATGTAATTGAGTGTTTTACGTGTATTTACCCATTAATACAAAAATGCTTTATTTTAAACTTGTTTTGCTCAAATTAAATAAGGAACACTATGACTGACAAGATAACAAAGATCTGACCTGCTAGAACATACTTTCTATTAATAGTGTGGGGCATCTGCTGTACAAGTGGTTCACATAAGAGTGAATCCCCATCTTGCCTGTGTATTTTGGTCCACTGTATTGAGGTCATGAACTGATTTCAACTTTTGCAGTGATTTTTGGAGAGTACTTTCATTTCTTTAAGGATAAGGACTGTGATGGTGGATTGTGGATCTGGGTGGCAGCTGATGTTGGATTATTACTTGGATATACAATAGATATACAATATATCTACTCACACATTCTACCATTACTGACAACACCTATCAGTACTACTGTCATTAGTGCTCCCTTCTTCTCTCTCTGACATTTTGTAAATATTGTCATTTTGTTGATGTGTTCTGCTAAACAAAGCATCTATTGCACTTCTGTCCGTTCTGGGAAAGGGATTCCTCACATGTGGTTTCCACGTTATTTTCCACCTCTTAACTGCAGAGGATGTCACACCTTGTTAAAGCCCTATGAGACAAACTGTGATTTGTGAATATGGGATATGCAAAGGAAATTGTATTGATTGATTTTAAGGCTGATATTCTGTGTTGTATATTTTGTCCAAAATCCCATCAAATAACCGAGATCAAAATTGTGTATAGTCCATCTTATTACTGATTGGCATCCATAAACACTGATGTTCCCATGACACAGAGAGGCTGCACACTGGTTTAACTGGTGTGTGGTTTCAGCATCATTTTCGAATCTTTTCTGAGAAGTTTAACTAACAGAACAATGTAAACTCATGGTTACAGTGGAAACAGGTTTACATATTACTGAAAACATTAAACTGCATAAATGTTTTTATGATATGCTTGCCTGTGTGCACTTCCACCGACCACTACAAATACACGTGATGAACAGTTCACAAGATACTATTTTGAGTAGATTATTACATATCGGTTATTTGTGACACAAAGACAATGATGAGCATTTAACTTAATCTACAGAGGCAGTGTTAATGAGATTAATGATTGACAAACCTGCAACAATGGCACTTGCCGTGAAAAACACAAAGTTGATCGGAACCACCTCTGTGGCATCAAACATTTTCATTGCCTGATTGAGAAATCTGTGGAGAGAAGAGAAGATTTGTGAGGTGCAGTGAATACAATGACCATGGTTAAACCAGTAGTCACTCAATGGCCCCATGCAACAGCCTATTCATCCAGAAACACTGTAGGTGTGCTGCGAGTACAATGTAACCATGCCAGATATATTACTTTCTTCTTTTTTTCAGGAACTGCAAAGCCAAAGTTGCATCTAGCTTGAGGCGAAACATTGGATCTTATCAATAAAAAAGAGAGAAAAGAAGGTACTCATGAAGAGCGAAATAGGAAACCTTGACTAACTTGATCTGGAAGGCGCAGGAGGCGACCATGACAACCAGCATTACGTAGAAGATGGGGTATATGAGCTGCAGTTGGCCTTTGATCGACTCTGTGATCATCCCTGACACAGCTTTGACCGAGATGACTGTCAGAGAGGCTGCAGGAACACAGATGCCACACATCACTTCATCATTTAGTTGTTCTAAAACAAACTTCCTCACTAGTTCAAGCTGATTTGTAGAGCGGATAATTTATCTCTCAGTGAGTTGTAATGAAATATTTTCTTCTGTCATGCTGAAGTCTTCATAGAAATGATATAAAAGAGCATGGGTCCATTTTTGGTAGCCAGGCAACAAAACAACCTCTGACCACCTAAAACAGTTCAATCCAGTCCTCAAACACTCTTTCACTGGTTCGTACCGAGCAGGGCGACCAGCAACATCACAATGACGATGTGTTTCATGTTCCTCCTCTTGTACAGATACAGCAGGATGCAAAAGATGATGCCCTCTATAAACTGTCGAGAGAGGGAGAGGGGGGTTACACCAATCATTATTGCAAATGCCATTCTCTTGAATGAAAAAACTTGAATTTTACTTTTAGTGGCAAGGTTGCCAGTGTTTCAATATAACAGAGAACTATGTTAACTGTTTATTAAATCCTTTTTAGAAATGGGCCATTCACAACTTAACACACAATGTGAGTGAATCAGAAATAGTCCTTTAAAAATCATTTGATAATCGTTTGAACTCTGAAAATAATAGGGAACCCGTAATGAATTTCTCCCATTTCCTGATTAATCAGGACCTACAGTTAATCCCAGTTGATGGAGGTTGTTCTTCTGCAGGCTGATGAGTATTCACAATGCATTGCCAGAAGTGCAGCAAACTGCTTTCCACACCATCAATCACTGCAGCCAGAGGCAACAAGGCTATCTCAATGTGAAAGCATCCGTCTTTCTCTCCACCCGTCTGCATTTTCCTTTTCTTTTGTTTTTCATGCAATTGATGTTTTATTTTCTCTAAGTGTGTTTTCATCAGCAAATAGGACTAGATTCAGAGTGGACTTTAAAATATGCTTGAGGGAAACGCTGTGGCCTAAATAATGATTGCACTGCCACCCAAAACACTGTTTACCCATTTTTGGAACATCCAGTGCATTATCTGAAAATGTAGACTGTGACGTAGATAAAGTAAGGTGCCACCTTTGATAAAGGTTTAACCTACATCCCTTCAAATAATCCTGAAATACTTAGAGAACGTGCTGCTGCTCTGCATTAAGGACGTTGTTGTACATCATTTCTCTTAGCACCACTAACTCTGCCTGACCTTCAACGTCCCTGCTCATGGGATTTTTGTCAGCTGTAATTTTGTACATATAATGTTTATAAAAGTAGAGAAACTGCCAACATGTCAGACGTGGAAAATGCTACAGATGTGGACTTGGGGCCAGGTGTGGCACTTTACAGCACAAAATAAGGCTTCCCTTCACTCTTGAATTACTCAAATCACTGGTGATCTAGCGAGGCCCCTGTCTCACTCTGCTGCGACCATGAGAGTCGTGGCATCAGAGGAAAAGCAGCAGAATATGACCTTCCACTGCTGAAATATTCCCCTATAAACATCAAAGGTGTGTTTTTCAACAAACACTAGAGTTCACATTTTAGATATGAATATCGAAGCACTTTGGTTCTGCTCTGTACTCTGTTTCAGATCTTTTCACCATGGTAACGGCTATGTTTATGCCATGTTTATGCCATCCCTGCCTGGGCAAATTTTGAGTAGGTCATGAGTAACTCACCCATGTGCTCTCCTGCACTCGCAAACCATTAGGTGTGAGCAATTATTTTAACACTGAATGTAAAAACATACAGTTTTAGTTTCGGCAAACAGAGCTCTACCATATGAGGTCAAACACCAAGCAACACCAAAAATATTTCATCGCAAGGTTGACCTACATAAATCAGGCTGTTATTCAGCTGCAGTTAAATATTTTACTGCAGACAAATACATTTCTATACTTTAATTAACCAGTGAGAGTATTGCTCGAGTTTGGGACAGGCTTATCTTCTTCTTCTGCATGTAAACATGAACAACCTGTTGCGAGGGACAATATTTTGGGGCAGGAAGAGATTGGACAAAATGTTGTTTAGAGTAAAACACCTACAAAAACTTTTATGTTTTGTGTGAAAAAACGTTGGACTTGTGTGATAAATGAAGGTAGTCAGACTATAAACAGCGTACGGTGAACAAAAGACATATCTGCTGTCTACACTGGAAGCCCCAAAATATTGCCCGCTGTCACCAGAGGCTTATTCGTCATCGGCCGCTGGACTCCAGGATTGGGAACAGGCTAACTAACAGTAAGACAAGAGCTGTAATGACATTTCAGTTGTGTGCTGCTAAAAGCACAACAATGACCCATGGGGTCTAAGCAGTATCTCTAGGAAAAAAAGAAAATGCCATACAAGCTATTACTGAACTCAGTCAAGATACATACAAGGTAAAGCAGGAAGTGCCAGCTAAAGGCATTGTACTGGACCAGATGGGCTGTGATGGGTGTGAAAGTGTGGGGAGCAAAGGTCACCAGAAGATACGTTCCTGTTATTGCCAGGGTTCCACCTGTGGAAGAAAGAAAGCAAAGAGGTTGTAATAAATCTCGGCGTGAGTTCAATCAGGAAGACTTTCCCCCAATTCTCTCACTCTCTCTAGCGCTGATTAATCAGCTGTTTGTGGGTGTTTCTAAATGGCCAATCAGATTCTGCCACAGTCTCTTCCAGCCAGTCATGCGATCACCAGTTTTAAAATTCAATTAAATGTTTGTGCTCAGTTAAAAAACATCTTCCTAATTTCACATCAAATGACTAAGTGAATTAGATTTTAGAAACACAAGCATAACTTAAATTCACAATGCCTTGTGTCGTTCATCTGCAGTATTTGTTTAGAAATTCTTACTTTGCAACAAACCTTGAAATTTTTTTTTTTTTGTACTGAATAAGAGGTACATTTTTCAAATCACTCTTGTACTTGATCAACTCACAGATTTACCAATGTCATTAATACACGTTGTTACATGCAGTTATCATCTTTTTCTGTCATTTCAGTTATTACCCTAATTCTTTTGCTGGTTTGTCTGACCATTTGTGTGACAGGTGCTACTGCAAAACCTTGCTCTCAGTGATTCTTATAAATAAAACATTCAATTAAATGTTTTTAATATGTAGCTTCTATTGTCACTCAGCAATTACACGAGAGTAACAAAATATGCTAATGATTTGTCCCGGAAACCAACAATGTGCAGACCTGTGAGGTGCTGATATGAATTTCCAGTCTAGCAGTTGTATTTATCATCATCGCTGTAGCAACCCTGCCATTTAGCAGCAGGCAAGAGCTTTTCACAAAACAATTTGAGGTCAGTTGAATAGATTGTGCGCTTTCCTTAACAGCTACAGTCTTTTCCCAGCCAAAATGAAACATGTTTCCTTTGTCACAGGAGTTTTGTTTTGCACCTGAGACCATCTGAGAAGTGAAGTTAGATTAACACCTGAACTTTAACAAGTCAAAGCAGCAATGTGAGAGAACGTCAGCTAGAGGCTCCAAACATTTGCTTACCAACAATGTCGGAGGGGCGCATCGTCTCCTTGAGGAAAACCACAGATATGACAGCACTGGCTGGAAAGTGAAAAAAGAATCCTATTAAATTTGTCGCTCATCAGCGAACACAGAATATAATATGTACTCTAACACAATTATATCTCCACACTGTACATCAAAAATAGCGAGATGGGACACTTAGTCTCAACACAAAATCAATTTGAATTGTAGAATAAAAGCAATCAGTGCTCGTCTCCTGATGACTACAGATTTGTTTTCAGTTGTTTTTTATAACCTCATATTTAGGACTGATTTAAATGCAAAAGTCAGTTTAATCATTAGAAATGTCTGATTATGGACTTAATACAGATACAAATAACAGTAACATCAATGGTTTTCCAATCAGACTGCAGCAGTGTACATACTATAATTGAGTGATCAGATTTTCAACGTAATGCGAGCACATCACTGTGATACTAACTGATACGGAAATTAAATACAGAAAAACGTGTACACATTCATTCATTCACATGTGCACACATTGATACTAGAGATGCATATATGTCCACACAAATTGATACATGAACACTTGATACACACACAGTGCTTGACATGTTAATTTTGATCAGCTCAGGAAAATCTATCAGCGAGCTTAGATACATAAAACTCATTAGGATTTCACAACACCAACATCAAAATACGACTAAATGCTGTTGCATGCTTCATTTTTCATGAACTCATTCATCAATATCCATGTTGGAAACTGCGGTGCTGGAAGGTAATCAGCTTCACATGGCCAGATTAGTCTTCTTAATGTCTCCCCAGGACATGCGTCAAACCAGGGGAGGTGAATGATCAGACAGCATTCAGAGATGGATATGGCAGATATGCATGCAGACAGACAGACAGACAGACAGTGCTGATAAACAAGCCAACACACAGATGGATGACCACACAAGTTGACTAACTGCCTGAGACAGACTAACAAACTACTAGACAACCAAGCAGCGAGCAGACTCACAGGTAGGCAAACTGATATGAAATTGGCAGCAGCCTGTCACAGAGAGGAGGTTGGTTTACATAACACACTGAGGCTGCCATGTTGGAGGTCCTCAACTCTTAGCATTACTGAGTTGCATTTGACACTATTCTTTGGAGCCATGTTGTTGTACATTCACAACAACATTTGAGCAGAGCCAGCTGTGCAGATGTGTTGGGACGCTTGGACTCAACTGTGGCGAGCTGCTGTGAGACATACTCATTGACAGGTGTGCAGCTGATGGCACTGAGACAAAGACAGGCAGACTGAAAATAGAAGCAGCTGGAAAATGCTGGAGGAAGACAGACAGACAGCAGGCAGTTTGTGTAGAGGTTCTGCTGACATTGTAAGGAGATTAGATACAGAGCATGAACAGCTCATTCATGGGGATTCCTGTGGTGTGGAGGCATTAAAGACAGGTCCTCAGGATGTTTACAGTCTTTACACTGACTGTGCAGCTAAATGATGAAAAGCTTTACTATAGACAGTAAATCTATATGCCTGTAACTATATGCAACATGATGCTGATAGTGTCTTCCAGGAGACACATGAGACAGCAGGGACATCACTGTCAAAACAGAAGTTTACAAAGAATCCCGTTGGTGTTCTGATGAATACCAGTGGTAGTAAAATATCCACTCTGCAACCATGTTCGCACACACATTTAGGACTCTGTATGTGCCTCTGGAACCGGCTGGATCTAACAAGTAACCATAGCAACTCCATACAAAGTGATCTTCACGCGGCTTGACAAAAATGAGAAATGTGTCGACAGAAACCTCTGGGGTACACAGTTCTGTCACTGGCTCTGGGTATTTATGGTGTTGTGTGTGTGCATGTGCGTGCGTGCATGTGCGTGTGTGCATGTGAGTGCGTGCATGTGTGTGTGCATCACATCAGTGCTGCCCCTCTACGTGTTCTTTCTCTGTTGTGTGGTAAAGGGAGCCTTGCTGATGGAAAACACACTGTGTCGCACGCATGAACATATGAAAGCACAAAATGGAGGGCCGTCATCTCCCAGAAAAACTTAAAAGTAAGAAATGTTATCACCTCGTACATATTGCACTTTCAAAGTGATTTGAGCGATGGAAGTATGCTGTCATGTGGTTGGCCAAGATTTGTGAAATACAAGTATAACAACATAGAATGTGTTTTTCATGATATTCTAATGCAACAATTGCAATTAAAACCAGAGATCTACTGGAAATTGTAACAGAACTTCACCCGGAAATCTTTTCCAACTGACATCTGTGAGTGATGATGATGCAATGTATGAATCTGCTTTCTGTATACGTTTATTCACCTTGCCAGCTTCCCTCCTGTTTTGCATGGGATGACAGAGAATCTGATGCTCTGCTCCAAACCACAGCACCTGGAATGATGCTGTCATTCCTAATAGAGATCGATGGGCTCTGAGGATGGGGACAGCAGTAATTGCTCCCAGTGGAGGGTTGGAGTACTAGTGTGACATGCAGGGACAGGCAGATGACAGCAGCATTGTCTGCGCTCCCAATCCTGACCTTTGCCTCCTCTTCTTCCTCTTCTTTCTATTCTGTATATATCTCTAGCTGTTGTCTTTTTTCATTCCTCTCCTCTCGTCTGTCTCTCCTCTCTCCTCACCTTCTTTTTCTCTCGGCATCCATCCTCTTTTTTCTCTTCTGCTTTACTCAACTCTTGTTTACGCACCCAAGGCCTCTTGCTGTCTGCCCACCCACCCCGCCCCCACCAGAACCCACACACAGCTCAAACAGAATACAGGCACAACAGCGCCAAAGTCTGTGTTAAGATAAGCATATTCCTACACACCAGGCTGTGGCAGAGGGAGGGTCGTCCCATAACCAGAAGGTCGAAGTTCGATCCCATTCTTCCTCATCTTGGGCAAGATACTGAACTCCACATTAGATAAAAAATGCTGACCATAGTTGGACTGTGTGAATGGGTGAATAGCAAAAGAAGTACTGTAACGACACACCATGTCATCGCTGCAGACATCTTCCTTCACCTTCCTCTCACCAATTCATCCCTTGCTTCATTTATTCTTCAACACATACTTCAGCTTCTTATTATATATTCATGCATACTCAAATTCAACACAGGCCTCGCCTCTAGCAGTTGCTAGTTTTAATAAGGCTAGCAATGATAGAAGAATGGAAATGAGCACAGCAATTGTTACAACCTGTGGCTTTGGGTTCATTAGACAGTGCTTATAGCAAAAAGGAATATTGTTTTTGTTTACTCTGAAAGACGGGAGACAAAGAGAGTCATCAGTGATTCATGAGACGATACAATCCTCTTCCATCCAAACTTGCCTTACATCTTAGTGTGAATTTGAATAGAAAACATCTTACATTGTACAAACTGACAAGAGCTAGTTCTATTTCTAAGTAATTGCTCACTCACTAAAGTACATGCAGAACTACTTCGTTCAGTGCTTTCTTCAAACCATTTATCCACTTTCAAAACATGACTTTGGGAAAATGGTGTGAAGCATTGAGGTAATAGCTGTCATTAGTATCCATGACTCACCACCACCTCTGGCGCATGACTGATGGGTGGCGGGATGTAAGACATGGACCTCTTCAATACTTAACCTGTGTTTGCACTGAGCAGCTGCCAGCTGCACCACTAGGCAGGATTTGTTTTGATTTGCTAATAAATCCGGCTTAGTTTAATTCACACTGTTGGCTGTAAAAATGATCATCTATGGAGTAGGCTGCGGTACGTCTTCATAATGTCAAGAGTATTTGTCGACTCAGTTGCATCACTTAGTGATGATTTCACATAGATAGGAGATCAACACATGTCAATGTGTAATTCTCATGACCCTTCAGTTCCTGTTCAATGAGCAGTATTTGCTCATGGTAAATATATCTTTAAAAAGAAGAATGACGCAATATTAATCCCAGTCAATTATTTCTGTGTTCAGTAGATCAGTGATTCCTAATCTGGGAATGTATACCATTTTCACTTGATTAACACAAGTTATGGTATGTTCGTCTAATGTGGCTTTTAAGTTGCTGGCATTACATTTTCAGGCATCTGAGAATTATTCAGATAAAAGGAAATATGTAATTTGTCAATCTGAGGCTAACAGTGGTCGATCCATTAATATGGAGGGCACAAAATTTAAACAAGTGGACGCTACAGTCCAGACTGTACATATTTAGACAGTTGGGCTTTTTTTGCTCTTGGGGCTCTGTACTTCAGCACATTTAATTTGAAATACCATAATGGATATGACATTAAAGTGCCAAGTCTCAGCTTTAATCATAGAAAGAGCTGCGTGGGAGATACTGAACACATAGTGGCCAAATGTTTGGTGATTAAAAGTAACAAGAGACAGACCCATGAAGTCACACAATTCATCATATATAATATTTTCTGCAATCAGTGACTGTCTAAATTCCTCAGCAGACCCTTTACATCTCCCCTTGGGTCTGTTGGGTCTCTCTGTCTTCAGTTTCATCTCACAGTTTCAGTCATAACTAGCTTTTTTCTTCACAATGAAAACTATTTACTGCTTATCAACAAGATTTTTGCTCCAAAGTCGGCCAGTTTGAGTATTTTCTTAATTTGCATTGTCACTTCTTAACTGCACACAAAGACAGACAGCTGGCCTAACATATGGACCCATCGAGCATTTTGTGAAAAAAACGAGACAAATCCTTACACATCCATGTTTTCCTGATGACAGTTGATGAAGGAACACTTTGATTGAAGGTTCATGGTGTTCATTTTGTTTGTCCTATCTTGGCTAATGAAGAACACTTTCAGTCCTGTTATTAACATCTGTCCTGAAGGAACTGATAAGCAAGTGGTCAGCACCAGAATGTGTCCTGGATGCTTCCCTGAGATCCGAAGACTCAGACCCCATTTGGAGGTGTTCCTGATGTAGAGCTAATTTATAAGCTAATTAAAACACATTGATTCTTACTTTCAGCTGATTTGTGCTGAGTTTGGAAATCAGTATGTACACTGTGTAGATCTCATTATGCTTAGTGTTATTCTCAGATATCCCACACTAATGTAAAACTTTTTTTCTTAACACATAATGCAAACAAATGGCAAAAAGACAACCATTTATTACAGGATGACAATAAAAAGAGCACACCTCACATGGCAACACTGCCTGCCATTCCCCAAGGAAACACCCTTTCATCTTGCCTTCATGCATGGATAATGTATGAGACAGAAAGGGTAGGACTTACTTACCTATGACAGACACACAGCCCAGTGGGGCTATGAGCGATGCTGGGGCAAAGCCGTAGGCAGCAAAGTTCCCCAGTTCCCCAACACCCATGAGAACCACACCGCACCACCACATCACAGAGGTGTAGTAGGGCTTGGAGCCACGCTGAGACTGACGGACGTGGGCATATTTCTGTCAGACAAAGAGGGAACGGGAGCCAGAGGCATCACACAGATAAAGTGGATCCAAGACACAAGACAAACTCAAACATTTGTTAATAATTTATATAGAAACATACACAATGTTTGACCAAAAAATAATCAGTTTAAGAGATAAAATAGCATTACAGTGGCTGAAGCACCATAACACCCGCTACTAATAAGCTGTTCATCTCAGAAGAGCCATGATAACAATAAGCAAGCCAGTGAGGTGGGAAGCTATAGGTCAAATGTAAGCCTATACTATTAATACACATTTCCAGTTCTATCTCTGAATGCTTACACTTGCTTACACTTGCTAACATCAACTTTTCCCAGCATTTTTAAATTTAGGTTGTCCCACTGCCTCTGAATCTGTCTTACACAGCCTGCGTGCTGCTGACATAAAAGCAGTTTGCATTGCCTAATCAGAAAGTAAATTAGCTACATACTTTGGGTATTTTGTGGAATTACTGAATTGTCCAGTGGAACAAAAATCGTAATTTTAATAGACAGGTTATGCTTTTAAACCAGTCTCTAAAGCCTGTCAGCCTACTAAATGCTACAATGCTTGGGGTTAACGAATTGCATAAATTCTCTAAAAGGCTTGCATTGTTGATTTAACAGCATGTAGAGCAGAGTATTTACACTTCACTTGAAAATAGTCTTTATTTACTGTCAGAATAATCCGTATTTTGAATAAGTCCAGAAAATGTGTTGTTTGAATATACTGTATAATTGGACAAGTATGTTGCCAATCACAGTGTTCAATTAAAAATTAAATAGGCTGAAACATCCATTTCTGTTCAGAGAAAAGCAGTGCAGCAGTGCACAAGGAGTCTGTACAGGCGTTAATTGCCTGCTGTGTGCCGAGCATCTGCTGTACAGCTGGATTCCAGCACTTCATACCTGTATGTTGAGTGAAATGCTGATGACGACATTCCCACATATAGAGATGATGATTCCCAGGAGATAGGTCTGTCGAAACAAACAGTAAACAGAAGGAAGATGAGACAATGTGAAACTTGTCACACAACAATTATAACCACCCCATAATACTCCCTGCAGGTCTTCCCTCCAGCTGTCACTTCCATGATAACCACTGACCAAACTGCTGCACTGTTGCTCTGTTCAACGGAACCAAAGTGTGTGTGTGTGTGTGTGTGTGTGGCCTAAGAAAGCAGAGGCCTCTATTGTTTATAATACTGTATATATGAGGTAGAATCAAACTCTTAATTTTCACACATGCACTCACTAGCAGTCAATAACAACAGACCCAGGTATTTAACACACACACTCCCTCAGCATCTTAATTCTCCAAGGATCTGCAATACCTCACTGATGCAGGTCGGTTCACACCTTTAGAAACACAAACAGCCTGACCCAGACTCTAGGCAAGGTTTTGGTAAAAGAACTGGACCAATGCAGCCAGAATTGTCAAAGAAGTAGTTGGTAGTGAGGGAAAAACAAGTTTCTCAGTCGGAAATTATTAAAATTATAGGGATTTTTTTGCTGTACAAAAGCACACAGCTAAATGCTGACATCAGCAAGATGAAAGTAAGATAAAGACAGCTGGCAGCTTTGCAGGTAAAATATTTATTACGTTTGAATTATTTTTGTGTGTTAACATATCAAACATTTCAACATGTAAACCAAAAAAATCTTACTACAAGAAAAACCTTGTTCTTTTACGAGAATAAAGACAAGAAAAAACGTAGTAAGGCAAACCTATTCTTGCGGGAGTTTAACTCCATCTGGATCCAAAATATTGAACCATTCTCATTATGAAACTATGACACCCTTTGAATATAATAATGCAGATGTACTGAACAATTTAAAGTCACAACCAAACTTTTACTCGTCCTCAAAGAATAGGAAGGTCTATTCTTCAGAATAGACAGTTTCTTCACAATATTTTCAAAGTCCTGATGGTGGTGCTGATATACCAAACCTATAGCTAAGTAAAGCTAAAATGATTACGTTATCCTCATAATACTACGATTTCATTGTCAAAGTCAACGATACCTTTTTCTTCTAATCAATGTAGCACATGTTTTTATTTTGTCGATGTGTTCAGTTACACATAGCATCTTTTGCACTTCTGACCGTCCTGGGAGAGGGATCCCTCAAATGTTTCTTCTCTCTGAGGTTTCTACGTTTTTCCCCCCTGTTAAAAGGTTGTAGATTTTCCTTACTCTTGTTGAGGGTTAAGGGCAGAGGATGTTGCCCTATGAGACAAATTATGATTTGTGAATATGGGCTATACAAACACAATTTGATCGATTGATTGATTTAACATGGCCACTAATATGTCATAGTAATACATCACAGTAGTTCATTTTCTATTTGAAACATAATCCATTACCTTGCTACTTGGACGGGGATAACCAAAATCAGTGGCTTCATACTTTGGTGACAATGAATGTCTGTACAGTTTTTTAATGACAAATGTTGAGATACGTCTGGATTGAAAAAGTAGACTGACTGATCGACACTCATTACAAATGTATGTGAAGATCTTGACAAATGATCCAAAAATGCCTTGAATAAGACTCTTATTTCATATTTGAAAACTTACACATCATCATGGGCTACCTTTAATATCAGGAGAAGATAATATGAGCATCTTTTTCTAGCCAACTCTCATCAGCAATTCATGGTTTTCAAATGATGGAAGGAGAAACAAGATCGATTTGCTTTAATTGTTTCTAGAACATAGAGCTTCTTCCCTCCATATGCTAGGAACATGATTGCCAAGAGGAAATTAAATTTTAGGTCATAAACATACCAGTGGCTGTGGGCGGACAAAGTTTTACAAAGAAATGAAAGTAGAAAGCGGCGGTGGAAAGTAAATGATGAAGAAGACCTAAAGAAAGAAACTCAATCACGGGAAAACTAGTAACAACAGCCAAGCACATCTATCTTGTTTATGTATTGAATGAGAATTATGAGAGCGATTGAGGTTGGAGAGGAAATAAAGAGGAATTACAAAGATGGGAGGTATTACAAAAGGATATGAGGCACAGCAAGAAAGAGGAGAGAGCTGGAGCGCTAATGGAAAAATACTTTCAACATTGAAACACTTACACTTACAAACGGTTTCTTCTAATCAATGTTGTAATTGTTCTTGTTTTGTTGATGTTCTCAGTTACATGTGGCATCTATTGCATGGATCCTTACATGTGGCTCTCTCTGAGGTTTCTACATTTTCCTAATACTTGTTGAGGGTTAAGGACAGAGGGTGTCGCACCTTGTTAAGCCCTATGAGACAAATTTTGTTTTGTGAATATCGGCTATACAATTAAAATTAGATAATGTTCATATTGTTGCCAATGTGATACAACAACACAGTGATCAAATGAAACCACAAAGATGATCACTTAAACCACTACTTCTTGTTGCATAATAGCACTCACCATCTCCTTGTCAGCCTGATAAAGAATTTAAGTCAAGTGTACTTTAATCAATTTAAATTCAAAATCACCACCTACAGTCATTCAACCCCTCCACATCAGAGTCTTTAACTCTGTCTCCACTCACCCTCATACCGAGTCTGATGAGACCAGTGATCTGAAACATCACATCACAGGATTGTGTGTGTGTGTGTGTGTGTGTGTGTGTGTCGACTTGATGATGAGATTCCTTGGGGACAAATATTGGATGAACATAAAAAGAAGTGTATGTGTGTGGGTCTGCAATGACTCCACACTGAAGCAGACAGACAGACAGAGAAAAAGAGAAACAGTATGTGTGGTGGGCTGCCTGTAAGAGATGACTCTGTTGTAATTCATGATCAGACAGTCAGCGTCATCCTTCAGGCCAGCTATGGTCTGTTCTCTAAACCAAGATCAATAACCTTGTCAAGCTTCACAGGACAGAGTGCAACTGGTTCGCTGCTTTGCTGTTACTGAGTTCACAAGGAGGCTGCTGGTTATTGCTGAAATGTGTCAGTGGGCAGAATGAGGTCTGTGAGAGAGATAGGAAGGAAAGAAAACTGTATATCAACAGTACAAGGATATGGATGTACAGCCCGAGGATGGTTAATTCAACAGACATCATGCAGGAAATGAAGCAATTTAAAGTGTGAGGAGGTATTCATCTCACCCTGTATTGGATTCATTCATCATTTATCACTTACCAGCAAGTAAATTCAGCATACTTACAGTTAACTATTGTCTTTTAGGCGTGTTTGTAAGTTGTCTCAGTGTTGGTGAAAAGACAGAGGGTTTGCATCACTTTCAGTGCGGGTGGTCACAGCAGGTGCCACGAGTGAGATGAATCCACTCAAGGGAGTGTGAGAGAGAGAGAGAGCGAGAGAGAGAGAGAGAGAGAGAGAGAGAGAGAGAGAGAGAGAGAGAGAGAGAGAGAGCTTTCCTTTCACAGGAAGAGCAAACAAAGGTAGGTGGGTGTGCCGTTGGCTTGTCAGCTTACTTAGCAAACATTGAACACTTCACCGAAGGAAAGCAAGAGACTCAAGGCCCCTTGTGTTGCACTCTACTGGTGCGTTTACTACTTTATATTTCACCTCTGATGCGGTATAAGTTGATTACGAGTTCCACAGGCTCGACTGAACAGACTGCAGAACTCGGATTGTAGAGCTCACTTCCAGAGCACTGAATGTGTTGTCTCTATTTATAAAGCGCTCTTTTAGGACTCATGACCAATCAAAGCGCCTTACAGTACAGTTTTTTAATTCTCACACACATATGAACAGTGCATGTATGTGCAGTACTTTCTCTCAGTTAAATCTATCCTACAGGGGCAATTTGGGGGTTCAATATCTTGCCAAAAGATACTTTGGCATGCAGAATAGGGAAAATGAGGCTTAAACTGCCGACCTTCTGATTATTTTACTACCCGCTCTACCTCCTGAGCCACAGCCATCGCATATATATTATTATAAGGAGTAATAATTTGAATGTAGACACTTATTAATAACACGTGATGCAATAAGTGTGTATATGAAATTGCTTTGGTGTTGGGTTATATGTTTCTGTTGTCATTTATGTATGTAACATTGAATGACTTAGGAGAGCTAATGATAAAGTGTCATCTTATCTTATTTTATTGGCATTTCTTTGCTATTAGACTTCACTGTACTGTGACGGGTCATCCTGATAAGTTGAAAGACATATTCCACTCGCTGAATCAACAGGGTCAAATTTAGTTTTTTGTTCATTGTCCTATGTCATTCTCATAGGGCTTAACAAGGTCCTTACCCCTTAACAATAGTAATGGCATTTTTCATCATCAAAGTGTAAAAAAGTTTCATGAACACACAAACATCACAACTGTATGCTAGTACAAGTTTTAATGTGACCTTAATCCTCATCCCTACATCTGACAAAAATATCATCCTCTAAAAGGTGCATTTATAACTCTGCACACACAATTCTTCTCTTGGACACTGTGATCACTAGATGAGAACAAAACTCCATAACTTAAGCCCAACTACAAACAAAGTGGCCATTTCCAGCATCAATCAATTTAAACAACGGAAGTAAAAAACAACCGTGAATGATCCTGATAGCTGACTGGGAGACTGACAGCACTAACCCTCCTCCTCATCACTATAGGACAAACTGACCATCAGACAGACGGACAGACAGCGTGGCCCTTTGTGTGCACTGACAATGGGGATCTGTCCCTCTCTGGGATGGGCTAATCTCTGGATGAAGCCTTTTAAGTTTCTGCTCAGTTTTGATGGGTACAAAAGACACATGGACATGATGAGTGTCAGCACTGACACAATGATAGAGGAAACCAGGATAGACAGAATAAATAAATCCCAATTTGCCCTTGATGACTGAGGAAAAATACCTGAGAGAGAGTTGCAAGTGAGAGATCCCTCTCCCAGGATGGACAGCATAGCATGTCAACAAAATATCAAAATTCATGGAAAAGACAGTGTCTAACATAAATGGAGAGGTGTATCATGAAGAGCATACCGTGCCATTCTCAGTCTCACAAGTAGTAAGGTTAAGAGGAGAAAGAGCAATGCTATCATTAATCAGAAAATGATTTATGGCCCTAGGGGCAAGATTGTACTTAGCGAATGATATGTGGCCATATCCCCATTGAACTTTCATATACTGTCTCTTGAATAAGAGTTGTACATTTTGATCTTATAATGGCACTTTGAGTGTGAGCAAGGAGGTCAGCAAAGATATTTCTTCAATCTGCTGGGTAGGATAAATCCCCACAGCTGTTAAGATGGGAATCTGTTAACTGTGGAAAAAAGTTACACTGGACTGAAAGGACCAGTGAGGATTTAGGTGAAATGGATCTTTTGGCAGAAATTTAATATAAATGAATGCTATGTTGTCAGTAGCGTGTTTCATCTAAATTGTACAAATGGTTGTTTTCTTTACCATAGAATGGGCCCTTTATAGTTGAATACTTTGTATTTACAACGGGAGCGGGTCTTCTCTACGGAGGCAACCATATTTTTTTCAGTAGCCCAGACCGGACAAACTGATGCCTACCGCAGTCTCTGTGTATGTTTGGAAGGGGAGGGGGAGGTGAGGGCTATTCAGCTGCAACATGCAACTCCACCAGTAGATTCTACACACTGAACCTTAAATTGCTAAATCATTAGATGACCTGATTGACCAACATAAGCTTTAGGCCCCTCTGCTATTAGGAAAAACATGAAATATTATACATTTTAACAGTATGATACAATGTTTTAGTTTGTTGAAGAAGTACTTCTGCTCAACAATTAGTTTTAGCTGTACAGTCTCCCGTCACCCACCTCTTTTGGAAACAACACATTTTGCACAAATAAAATCAGTGTCCTAAAAAACTAATAAAGGCAGAGGTGGGGAAGCTTTTTTCAATCAAATGCTAATAAAGTTTTTATATAATCCTTTGTAGGTCATATAAATTAGTGAACTAGTATTGCTTCTCTTTGGCATTTGATGATCTGTCAGATTGTAGTGATCATGATACTACCCACAGCTGGTTTTAACCAAAACAACAATCCTCCTCTTTGGTAGTACCACACATGACTTGATCAGTGTTGACTTTATCCAGACTAGCTGCAGGTTTCCGTGTGTTGTAATGATGCTTGAGATTTGCCTATGTCATCATTGTGTGAGTGCTCCCACAAACTAGCCATACTGGCTTGTCTTTAACATTAAAGAATGTGTTTGTCATTTTCTTTTGAAAAACCAGCATTTTTCAGCTACATCTACATTTCCAGACTGTTGCGATGGTGCTCACCAGCAACGTCATGTAACAGCTATATTCCTAAAACAGACATGAAGGTCCTTAAGGACATGTTTATCTACTATTTTCTCATACTAGTACAGTTGACATTCTAAATCTGGCTGTTTCCAATGGGCTGTTTGATTGTCCTTTGGTGGTTCTGATTGCAGTGTTTTTACTGAAACTGTAAAAGTGACATGCAGAATTTAGCTGCGACAAGTAAACAACGGCTGCTGGACTCAGTCTTTGCCAACTTCAGTGAAGCTCAATTCCGGACGCAGAACCTTGAAGTGGAGAATAACCTGACGTTGCCATTGCTTTGAATTAGCTGTTGACTTGATCGACAATATCAATAATACGTAAGTCCCAGTCGCCACTGCTACAGAGCACTTGTGGCCCATTTATTCACATTTCATTAATATTGAACGCATCATGTATCCAAATTGCACCAACCTAATCACTACACTTCCTTTGGGCCTTAACAATACACATTCCTTGTGTGAAGCCAATAAGATAAACGGCTCTCAAGGTAAGCGTCCCACATACAGACAGTGTTTTCTGGAATAAGTCGATTCTTATCTCACAGAAAAGTAGTAACAAGAGTTGTTTTGGATTTCTCAGTTGTGTTGTATTTATGAAATGTCTTGGTGGCTAGATCAAATTATAGCCAGAAGGCAGGGGAGGGTTAGATTTTAAGATAATGTTCACAGGGTTGACTAAACAGATTTATAGTGTGAGCATGACGTCCCCCAACAGCTTGAATCACACAAAAGAGCTCTACATGTAATTCTAGATCTGACTCTTCCTTTATTTCCTGTCATCATCAACTGTTTGCATGGATCAGCAAAACCAGTAATACAAAGGTTAGGTCAACTGATGGGATAAGCTCTCAAAACATGTCACACCCATGCAAACATTGAAAGGTAGCAAAGTGTAAGACAGACATATATTGTCTGCCTGAATTCGGGATGTCCTCTGAGAATGAGCTTTGTACAGAGGAGGAGCTGGGACCATCGGCCAGCTGTTCAGTACTCTTACAGTAGATCTATTCTCTACCAACCCACCCATGGGCCATTACTCATTACTCACGCCTCTCATTCGTCCTCTGTACTCTCTAGCTCACTCCATGTCTCTGTGCCTCTGCTCGTAATGTCACTTAGACAAAACATGAGAGAATCACTGACAGGGGGAAGATGAGCATGAGGAGAATGTGACTATGCATAACAGTGGGAGGGCAGAGGAGTAACACACACGTAGCAGGAAAGTACTGAAGGCACACACACATTACATTAACACACACCAGCAGACATGCACACAGTCTGCACAACCAGCCTCAGAAAGTACAGTTTGCAAAGTTGTAAATTTCTTTTCAACTTACAACACAGGGATTTAGCCATATTCACTCCTGACAGGTGCTAACAAGGACAGATCTCTGTGCCTGTCTGGCTCCCTCATCCAAACTTAGTGTTCATTACCCAAAGAGCTTTGGAGGTTGAGGCTATGTTTTGTCTTCCAAGATGATTTTAAGAGGCTAAATTAATCTCGTTGTGGACAGTGTGTTTAACGTCCAGCTCTAAATAATGTCAAGGGGGAGAAGTTCCAAGTTTAGAGATAAAAGAAAAGGAAATGTTCCTCATCTCCCTGTAGAATTTAACTGCTCAACAGCTGAAACATGACGAATTGAGTGAGGAAGGGAAAAACCAAATAGCCCTGCCCTGGCATGTTTACATTCATTATTGGCTTATTATTATTATTATTTAATTGATAACCCTCTTTTGAATTGATATGCGGTGTATCAGTCCGTATAAGCATGTATGTATATGTTTATTTATTTTGTATATTTTTTGTCTCTGCTTTACTTATATTATACTATTATAAGTATATCTATACCTTATCTTAAAATAAATAAAAAAAGGTTGTTACTGTTCCACAACTTGTGAAATGACGCCTGCTCTGCCGGAGACAACACTTCTCTCAGTGAGCGAACCTACAGATCAGATGGAAAACTTTTCTGAAACAAACTTACCCGCAGGGGGCTTTCCAGGATCTCCGCCCGGAGAGCGGAGGTCATTTGAGGAGAGCTTGAATTCGCCATGTTTTCCTTGTCGAGCAATAAGTGAAGTAATGTTATTCTATGGCGAAACTCCTACTCTCGCTTCACATCTTTGTCCGCTGTCTTCCACCTCTTCTCATCCCCCGCATCCCACGTCCTGGCGCCTGAGAGGAAACTCAGGAGCGAAAAGTTCTTTGGTTGTGTCGCATGTAGCAGGAGTTTGTGATGCCTTCAAGGGACTCGGGAAAATTGATGTTTAATTGAGGAAGTTGTGTAGTACGGGTCCCCAAAGTCACAACAGGTGACATTGTTTTTGATCGTCTGTGAACAAGATTATTAACCTGAACAAGATAATTTACTAAAGTTCATATGCGTCTCCAACAACTTCAGATGAAGATAAAGCCACCATGATGGACAAAACTCAGCTGATCAAGTTTTATTTTCACCTCGTAATGTCATATAATGAAAATCTTGCTGGGGTTAGCAAGAATCATTTCCCATAAGGTCATTATTATCTAATGCACACCACGACATGCTTGTCAGGGCTTTGGTACGCACACCTGCAAGACTATGTTGGACGCCAATTGATATATTCTTAAAATATCAATGGCCTGCAATGATACTTTTCAATAAACTATGCACACACTTTAGGCAGACTGGGTATTAACTCCTTTAATGTACGACGTCACGGAGTGTCCATGAACGTTTCATATGGGAAGGTGCCATTCAGTTGCGTGCGGGTCTGAAGCACGCAGAATGGTGCACGTGCAGGTGCAGCTGCAGCAAGTCAGCACATACTGTTTAACTTTGAAGCATTGTTTTCTTTAACCACGAATTAGTGTCCTGCTATGATTTATTATATAGCATGTTTTTTTTTATTTTTTTTTAATAAGGAATTTATCTTATTTGTTTGTATGCTAATTGACTGTTATTTAATTTAATTGGTGAGATTTAATTGATTTTGAATTGTTTGCTGGACTGTATTGTCTATTCACGGATAACTGTCTTCGTGATCTGTTTTATGCTTTGGAAAATAAATGCCCATGAAGGGGCTGTAAAGTAAACAAACTACAGTCATATGATGAGGATCATTTTCGCACATGCTGTGCTTCCTGCACGTGAATTCTGTTTCAAGGTCGTGAAGTAGCCACGTGGACACAAGATTTACAGTGTTTTTGTTGACATGAAAAGTGGACTTGTGGATGGCTGGACAACAAATCTGATTTTAAAAAGTCACATGATATCCACTTTTCCACAGCTTTTGGAAAATTCATGAGCAGCTGAGGGGGAGATGAAAAGTGGAGCATCATAACAAGCGATGACAAATAAGGTCGGCCACATCAGAAGGTCACATCTGATCTCCAGTCAGAACTTGTCCAGCTGTGGGTACGTCCCGGTCAAAGGGATGAAGTGACCCATTGCTGCTTTGTCTTTAATGGGATTTACTGATCCAGCTTCCTGTCTGTGAATAGATGAATGATGAATGCTTGTTTGTTCTGTTGTGTTTAACATTAACATGCAGATGGGGCTGCTGCTTTCTTTCACATGTGAATACAAAGCACAAATATGAATAGTCAATATTTCCTGACTGATGTACTCTCAACAATCACATATATTGAGGGCCAGTATACATTTGGGCAATATTACCACATTACTACAATTCATATTCAAAATCTAATGAACACATTCAAAAATGTTTCCTTGGGTCATCCTGTGTTTCGGGTCTCACAACATCCGACACCCGTTGCCTTAAACCATTTAAGTTTTTACGCAAGCTAAAACTAAACAGGTTGTATTAACACAAAACCTTAATTAATGCAGAACACATATTTAAGTTCATATAAACCATCTTCCCTCAAAAAGCATTAGTTAACATAAATTATTTCTTAGTGGTATGAAATTTTAAGACAAACATCTTTTAAGAATAATGAATAGCAAACATCAGCCCCATCAGGTTTCAGCTCTGACTAGTAGTTATAATGACAAAATAGGAGTGGTAATTATTGACCTTAATAATAGCAGCACCAATTCATATAATAATAATAATAATAATAATAATAATAATAATAATAATAATAATAATAATAATAATAATAATAACAGTTTTGATAGAATCCTGCAGCTCTTGAGTCAGATATACATGCAAAGAGAGAGACTATGGGAGAGAGAAAAAAACACAAAGTTAGTGAAATAAAATAAATGTGAGTGCAGAGAGATAGAGAGAAGAGGAGAATTGCTCAGTGGATGATGGGAGTTCCCCCAGCAGTCTAGACCTATAGCAGCATAACTAAGGGATGGTTCAAGACTCAACTGATCCAGCCCTAACTATAGGGTTTATCAAAAAGGAACATTTTAAGTTTAACCTTAATATAGATATGGTGTCTGCCTCCCGAACCCAGAGTGGGAGCTGCTTCCACAGGAGAGGAGCCCTGTAGCAGTAGGCTCTACCTCCCATTATGCTCTTACAGATTCTAGGAACCATAAGGGAGTCTGTGTTTCGGGAGCGAAGTGATCTATAGGGACAATACGCTGTCATGAGCTCTTTGATGTATGAAGGTGCTTGATTGTTATGGCTTTATATGTGATTTTACAGGGAGCCAATGCAGAGAAGCTAGGCAACAAGGCTATACGAATACAGACTATGTCTCTTTGTATACTTTTTTGTACCTGTTTGTAGTTGTTTAGTATCTTTAGTTTGCTGATACAAAAACTACCCATCACCCTCTCACTCTGGCAAGGTCGGGCACCACAGGTGGTCGATAACATCTCAGATTGCAGCCTGTCGCACCCCCATGCCTATTTATACAATTCCAGTTTATTGTAGCTCTGGATGATTGAACAACATCAATTCGCGAAAAGCGCTATATAAAAATACAAAACCAATTCAGATTTGAAAGTCAACGGTGAAAAGAGGGGTCAGTGGTGTCGCTGACATCCACTTATCTTTATAGGAGAAGACAGTCAGTCACTGCACAGCCTCTGCATTATGACACCAACCAGTGAATGTTAAGGACTCAGCTGTCAAAGCTGACTGTAAAAACTACCTAAAGCTGTAGCACAGAAATAAATACATTGCTAGTATAGCCATACAATGCCCTGCTATTTCTTTGTGTGGGCAGACCTAGCATGAGAACGTATTGTTCCAGCTATTGTCAGGGAGCTGTCTCTGTATTTGGGTCATCGCTACTGTTACATATTATTGCTTGACATCAGAGCCAATTAGTGCTCATCATGTTGAGCACACAGACTTCATCCAGATGGACTCAGGTCTAATAATTTGTCAATGTGTTTTATGTGTAATTACAGCACTGAAACTCACACCTCGTAAAGTTGGAAACAGCCAGTTTGTATTCATGATGCTGTTTCAAGTGCCTGTGCTTTGTCGTGAGTCAGCCTGCTCTCTCTGCCATAACAATCAAGGCCCATTTGAAGTGATTACTGTCGTGTAAAGTGGGAAAGTTTGACACAGGAGTAACATGAAGAATCTTTTTGTATTTTTCTACAAATCCCTCAGGATACTGTTTGTAACGGCCCCCCGCTTCTCCACACAAACTTCTGAGTCTCTTGACTGATGTACACGGCTCTTTATTTTTGCATCTGGCTTGCCGTAGTAGCACCGTAAAACTGTAATGACAGTTGCAAGTTACAAAGATTTTAATCATTAAAACCAAACACGAACGTTAAAATACAATGAACAAACAAATCGCCACGTGAGACACATCTGACTCGTTAGAGTGACAGCGACTCCCTTCCGCACTACCCGCAGCAAAGTGAATGGGACCAGCTTCCTTACCTCGTTCCGCTTGGCGAGGGGTGTTAAGCTATTGGTGTTTGGATGGTTCTTAGGTCCGAGAAGTTCCACGAAGCTGGCGTCCGGTTTGGTTTCCGCTCCTATCTGTTCCGGGCTCACGGCAGGTATTTTATTGCACTGGGGCGGAAACGAGGGATCAGGTGTGTCGAATAAAACCGACCGCTCCTTTGCTGCAGGTAATTATGCGAGGGGAGTCGCTACGTGTAAAAGACGACGAAATAAAACTGAAAATAACCCAAACCGTAGTTGAACATAAGAACAATATATATCCCAACCCTAAAATAAAAGAATAAAACAGTCTGCATAAACTGGCCGGTTTTGCTGACAGTTACACTGTTGGTTCATTCATGACGGCTGGCAGGCATTTGAAGCCATGGCTGTTGTCATGGATAGAGGACAGGGCCGTTTCTCCCAGCGGTTATGGAATTCCTCCGAGATGCTCCAGGTGACACTCTGTTGTTTTCAGTCAAGGATGAGAATGCTGAACCTTGACCTCGGAGGACGAAAGCAAGGAAATATGAGTGAAGGATAAAAAACACAGGCAAGAGGAAAATGAGTGGTTATAAAATGTTAAGAGGACATTTAAAGATAGCAAGAGAGTGGGAAAGAAAGCGAAGGAAGGAGAGAGAGCTATAAAGGCAGCTGAGCAAGAGATAAGGAGCAGCAGATTTAGTCAACACAAAAAAACTCCTACGCACTCTTACTTGAGCCTGCACCTAAAGGCTTTGAAGGAGATAGAGAGATATCCACGCCATCTTCTAACTGTCTCTCTTCTCTTCTTTTCTATCTCTTTCTCGTTCTGTCTGCTCCTTCCTGTATCTCTGCCACAGTCACATATACTTATTCAAAGTCATAATTCATCGCTGTGGATGAATGGGAGGAATTATTGTCTCCTTTCAACCATGTGGCTTTCATAACCGAATATGAGGTTTGGAAACCAAGCAGTCAAACTGTTGGAGTCATTGCAAACTGTCATTTAAAAATGATTATTGTCTTAAGAAGTGAGAGCAGTTTCTTAATGTGAAACTGCATATTCCAGAAATCAGCTTCACTGAAACTTACAGGCACAGAAGCTTTAGTTTCCAGCTGCTTTTGACCTTAATCATACAATCAATTTAAAAACTAAGACCTTTGTAATTAAATTAACATTTCAAATTTCCCCATGGTGGGTCAAATAAAGTATTATCTTATCTTATTCTAAATTGACCAAACCTCTTCTGAAAACTCAGTATTTTCTTTTCTTGTAATTGAAAGCCAGAGCTTGAAAGTCAAGCTCATTGATCCTATTTTATCTCCTTATCAAATGTGCACTGGCCGGGGCTGATAGACAACATTAAGACTATCTATTATTTCATGATAAAACTTATGATAAGATTTCAGAAAATCCTTCATCAGAAGGCAAGATGTGAATGACAGCCTGTCAAGAGTGTGCAGAATTTAAATGGAACGTGAGATCCATGCATAACTTTTTTCAATCCTTCAATCAAATTTGATTTGATACAACTCACAATTAGTCATTATAGAGCTTAACAAGATGCAACATCTTCTGCCCTTCACCCTCAACAGGAGTATGGAATACTACCCCCCCCCCCCAAAAAAAAACAAAACAGGGCCACATGTGAGGATCCCTTTCCAAGGACAGACAGAAGTGTAATAGATCCTTTGAGTAGCTGATATCATCGACAAAATAACAATATTTACTACAGTTTTTAACATAATGTAAATCTCTGTCAACGTTCAAAGTGTTTCTTCATATATAATATTGTCGTAAATGATATTCCACTCGAGACAAAAACTTTCAGCCAGGGATACAATGGAAACGTTTTTTTTGAGTGACAATTGTTGTTTTAAAGACTTCAGCTTTCTTCTGTCTTAAGCTCTTTTTACTCGTGGCAAGGCATGCTATCAATAAGAAAGCAGATCTGAGGAGACTTGAGGAAGAATAAAAGCTATGAGGAATCTTCCCTCCTCCACAAAGCAGCACATTTAACTCAACCATGTGGGAGAAGAATGAATCCAAAGCTGCTCGGTTTCAGTGGAAAGCAGAAAGTGAATAATCTTTAGATGACAGTGGGGTTAGCAATCATCAAACCTCCTCACTGTCAATAAGGTGCCAAGGTGTGTGTAAGTGTGTGTGTGTGTGTGTGTGTGTGTGTGTGTGTGTGTGTGTGTGTGTGTGCTGTCAGAGATACCATTCAGGACAGGATTAACGAACCTTGCAGAAGACACCCATTATTTTCACCCAAATCAGATATCCAGCACAAAAACAAATGCATTTCTCTGCAGGTAAAGGACAAAGTCTCACTGTCATATAATTTAAAAGCTGTCACAGCTGCATACTATCTGATTGTCATCGTGACCATAAACGTGATAGTAATGGCGGATCCTGTATCGAGGTGTCAGCTGATCGTGGATCATGACGATGGATTGTGGACTATGGTGGCATCTAATTGTAGTGGTGGATCCTGATCCTGGTGTACTATTATTTTCAACGAGACTATTATATATATGTACACTATGTCTACTCAGGAACTCTACCATTACTGACAATAACTCCTCAATTAATTTACTTTTGTTGAGGGTTAAGGGCAGAGGATGTCACACCTTGGCAAGCCCTATGACACAAATTGTGATTTGTGAATATTGGCTATACAAATAAAATTTGATTTGATTTGATTGTGCCATAGGACTGGCATATTGTTGCCTACATGGGATTATATGGTATTGCTACACACTGAAAGGAAATATGATGAGAAATAATCTGAATGATACTGATCACAAACATTGAGGAATCACTGCGAGCAGAGGTTTAACAATAAGTCCCTGCTGGATGAGGATATGAAAGACTAAATGGGATTATAATTGTACCACAACATTCCCACACAGCCATAGATTGATGTCACAAGAGAGGCGCATTAATAGGAAACTTTGAAATTTCACAATACTGCATTCAGCAGTGCCTGTGTGCTTTCAAGGCTGTCACTAAGCTTTCCAAATCCTACAAATCTGCCATCTGAGAGTGTAGAGGATCTGTAGAGGTGTGGTATATAATGCCATCACACAGGGAGTACCGTAAAGGTATTAAAGCTGTGTGTGAATACAGTATTAGTGTACCAATCTGTACAGGTGCAATCCATGTTTAGGCTTATGTTGTATACAATATATAGAGACAGTAAAGTGAGTGCAGAAGTATCTTAAGACATTTTCAGATATAAAGAACTTCAAGAGTATGTATCATGCAGAGTTGCCCCTCACAACAAAGTGCTGCTAATAGATGCACTGTATGAATGTGTGTGTGAATGGGTGAATGTAAAGAGCTTTGAGTGGTCATCAAGAGTAGAAAAGCGCTTTATAAATACAAAACCATTTTGTGTTGCAGCCAGTGTCCTCTTCAGTAGATGTTGGGACGTGTGAAACATAACCTGCAGCATTTAAACAGTAAAAGCAAGTCTTCTCTGCTTTGCTGCAGCTTTTACAATGTTAATGTTCTGCCAAACAGGGCTGTTTATGATGTTGCCACTTGACTGATCAAACGGCATGGGTTGAATGTCATAGGCTAATTCTATTGACCCATGGCTGCATGTGGAGTGTAAGTGTTTGACCAATTACACTAGACTCAACAATCAGTTGTGACCTTTAGATGAGAGCATCAGTCCACAAACGCAATATAAAAGGAATATTTTTAATTTCATTATTTGTCAAATAGTTTAGTCTGGAGTTTATAATAATAATGATAATAAATAATAAATAATAATTAAAAAAGAGGGAAAAAGAAAGTTAATGTAGTAAAATAAATGTAGGGTGCAGAAAGAGGTAGGGAGAGAGAGAGTTCCTCCTGCAGTCTCGGCCTATAGCAGTAGAGCTCCATAACTAACCTTTGTGTGCATGGAGGAGTGATTGTTCATGTATCTCTGTATATGTATTTTTATTTTGGCCAGTATACTGCCACTATAACTCCCCTGCTCCTGTCTGGATGTGTTTTCTTCGTGTGATGGTTACTTGGAGACTCCCTCTCCTCCAGGAGCTGCGCCTCGCCCCTCGGCACCATGCGATGCTGAGATCACTTCTGGAGGGCGGTGCAGAGGGAGAGCTACGTGTTGCTGCGCAGCAACAGATAGATATAATGGAGAGAGAGAGATAGATAGGATGGAGAGAGAGAGAGAGAGAGAGAGAGAGAGAGAGAGAGAGAGAGAGAGAGAGAGAGAGAAGAGAGAGAGAGAGAGAGAGAGAGAGAGAGAGAGAGAGAGAGAGAGACAGAGAGAGAGACAGAGAGACAGAGAGAGAGATGGGAATTCCCTCGCACAAACAAGCGTCAGCCAGGGCGTGTATCAGCTTCTGCGGCTCATACCTGTGGCTGAAGATGTGAAAACCTGTCATCGCAGTACCAGATATATTAGAGGGAGGGACATCAGTTATTTATTTGATATATCATATTTGACATCGTGCTGAATAAGAACAGGCTTCCCTTTCCTCTGCTGAAGCTGAGACAATCAACCTGACGCACAGACGCGTCTGTCTGGGGGACCCATGTCTCTGCCTTTATTACACAACTTGCCTCATTTCCTCCACCCAAACTGCAATATGCAATCTACGGAGTAGAAACGCAGAGGAGTCTTGTAGGAGGATTCAGGGAACCAGCATCGCCAGCTGTAAAGTAAGTTGCATGTGTCTTTGTTTCAACGAAGACAAATATCTGCCCTTCTTGTTACTGTTTGGAATTTCAGGGAAATTGTGGTCCAACAAAAATTGGCATAATTTCTGTGTTTCACTTTTAAGACCATCTGTGTTATTATCTAAACAATAAAATATACTCTCTGTTCGTTTCTTTCTCTATGTGCTGTCTCTTCCTGTGCTTTTCTCTCTGTCAGTGTGATTGGGTCTGTCACTGCTTCTCTCTTTCTGTGCGTTGTGGGTCTATATGAGTCCCTCTCTTCAGACATGACAGGTCACGTCCTGGGGGAACCGCGCGGCGGGGCTCACATGGATGACAACGCCGCCATCCACATCAACGTGGGCGGCTTCAAGAAGCGTCTCCTGTCCGACACTCTCTCTCGGTTCCCCGAGACGAGGCTTGCGCGTCTGCTCCACTGTCAGTCCAAAGAATCCATACTGGAGCTGTGCGACGACTACGACGACACAGAGAAGGAGTTTTACTTCGACAGGAACCCAGCTCTCTTCCCTTACGTGCTCAATTTCTACAACACGGGGCGGCTGCATGTCATGGCCGAGCTGTGCATCTTCTCCTTCAGCCAGGAGATAGAGTACTGGGGCATCAACGAGTTCTTCATCGACTCCTGCTGCAGCAGCGCTTACCACTGTAGGAAAATAGTCCAAGAGCGAGAAGACTGGGAGGACCGGAGCGATGAAGGCAGCACCACCTCATCTTTTGACGAGCTGTTGGAGTTTTACAACGACGCCACCAAGTTCGACAAGCAGCTGCTCGGGAGCGCACGGAGGCGCATCTGGTTAATGCTAGATAACCCGGGCTACTCTGTGCCCAGCCGCCTCATCAGCATCCTCTCTATCATTGTGGTGCTTGGCTCCATCGCCACTATGTGCATGAACAGTATGAGCGAGTTCAGCCTGTTGGACAGCGAGGGGCAGCCCACGGAGGACCCGCGTTTCGAGATTGTGGAGCACTTTGGCATCGGCTGGTTCACTCTGGAGCTGGTCGCCAGGTTCGTGGTGGCGCCAGATCTTCTACATTTTTTTGAGCACCCGTTAAACGCTATAGACTTGGTGTCCATACTTCCGTTTTACCTGACACTCCTAATTAACCTGGTGGTCGAGAGCAGCCCGGCGCTCGCCAACCTTGGACGCGTTGCGCAAGTGCTGAGGCTGATGAGGATTTTCCGCATCTTGAAACTGGCCCGTCACTCTACAGGGCTGCGCTCTCTGGGGGCTACCCTCAGGAACAGCTACAAAGAGGTGGGCCTGTTGCTTCTCTACCTGGCAGTCGGAGTTTCGTTTTTCTCCGTCATGGCTTACACGGTGGAGAAAGAGGACAGCGAGGATCTCTCCACCATCCCGGCGTGCTGGTGGTGGGCCACCGTCAGCATGACCACCGTTGGGTACGGAGACGTGGTACCAGTGTCCATTGCGGGCAAGCTGACCGCCTCGGCGTGCATCCTGGCTGGGATCTTAGTAGTAGTGCTTCCGATTACGCTTATTTTCAATAAATTCTCCCTGTTCTACAAGAGACAAAAGCAGCTGGAGATCGCAATGAGGAGCTGTGATTTCGATGAGGGGATAAAAGAGGTGCCCTCGGTCAACCTACGGAACTATTATGCTCACAAAGTGAAATCCTTGATGGCGAGCTTGTCAAACATGAGTCGGAGTTCACCCAGTGAACACAGTCTGAATGAATCAATCCACTGAAACACTTTGCTCGGGGGCGCCCGGTCCCGTTGGGTGAAACAGCTTCATGAGGAGCTGTCCGGGGTGCTGAAGCACACCTCCCTCCTGGCCGTTTGCCTCTATGTAGCTCAGTGCAATAATGTGTTGATCTATGTGTCAGTGACAATGAGAATATAATAAACTGTAAAGGACAGCCTGAATATAATATCTCACTGTGCATCAACATGGTCCCTCACCCAACAGGCCCAAAAAAATAACTGTTTAAAAAGACAAAAGATTCTGCTGTTGTTTACAGTCCTAAAAGGTGCCACACTATTGTCCACCCTCCAGCTATACTTGTCGTGATCAAATCTGTTTGAAAGTAACTCCAGCTGGATATTTTTTATTTTTGAAAGGGTGTTTACATGTTATTGTGGTGTTGCAACAAGATGACTTAAAATGTGTGATTGAAAAGAAGAGTGTATTAAACAAGAAAAACATAACACACTTTCTTGATTTTTCTATGTGCAGAACAAGGGTCCCCCAGTCTTCCTAAGTGTGTCTTACTGATTGAGATAACACATGTAAGCCTGAAGGGGTAAAGAGGGTTTTATATGAGGTACTGACACAATATCTGAAACGGTTTGACAGGCATATAGCAACAACATTCAGAGATGACATGTTGAATGCATTTTGTTCTTCAAAGAATTTTTCCTTTTTCACAATTTCAATTATTTACTGAATAGATTTTCCTAATAAAATGTCCAGTATTTCAGCAACATATGTATTATCAAAACAGTATGGATGTATCAAACCTACAGATACACATTATGGGCACTCAAACTTGTTGCTTTATTTGACAGAAATAATGCAAACATACTAGGTGCGTACCAGTTCCTATAGAGAATACAGTTCACATAGACCTACTCCTTCCTTTCACAGTATCTGATGTAAAACCTTTGCCTCCTTTCCTCAAACTTAGGATGCAAATGGCAGAGAGAACCTGCATAAGTCTCTTTTTATCAAGTCTGATCTATTCCACTTGGGCTGAGGGAAGTCATGCAAATCCTCTCCCTGCCTGTGGTCGCTGGTGCAATAAACAGCCCTCTCAGGGATGCAGTAGCAGGAATTCAACAGAGAGCACTCACTTAGTGGCATTGATTTCAGTTTAAAGAATGAAGAATCATTTGATATAAGTTGGCTTCGACTCTAAAAAGTCAATCCTTTTGTCATTTCACAATTTGGTACAGTCAAGTACACTTAATTTCAGAGCTTTAATATAAAGCTAAATTTATTTTGCAGCCAGTTGTTAAAATGAGAAACAACATTTTTTATTCTGTGGTGAATCTTCATGATTGTGTTTGAAAACACACCATGGCAGAATCTTCTTCAAAAGGTTTTCTGTAATTACAGGTTATTTATACATTTATATTTAGTTCAGTAACTTAAGTAATCAATCAAACTTATGAGATTCATTCACCAAGGGACAATTTGAAATTAATTGTCCCAAGTTAAATATGTGTAGAGAAAAGTATTGTTGATCAGGCTTAAATTAATCAAAAACTATCTGTGAATACCAACGAGCATTTGAATCTACATACAACATCATACAATATTAGAATAATAATAAAAGAGTGGCACATATGTTGACCATTACTGTATTACTGGTTATTTTCTAACTGTATTTCTGATGAGGTAATTTGAAATAATATTTATTCTGTGAAGCCGATTACATCAGTCTCTTCTTGTTTACTCCCGATCCTTTGCAGCCTTTTTCCCCCGGGGCAAATCCAGGACACCACAGCAGCTGCAAAGTAACATGGTAATAAAATCAGCAGATTAGTTCACAATAATAACAGGTGATATTTTGACATGTCAAAAGAGGCATACCCCCTTACCACCAAAGAACAGTAGCCTATCTTCCCCGTCTTTGGGAGAGTAAGGTTATTACAGATTTTTTGGCGGGGAATTTACAGTAACAGTATTAGTGGATTTAGCCATAGTCAGGGCTTTCTATTTGTGTGTGGGTCTCTGTAACTCCTGAGGAGGAAGACGGAGATGTCTGGCCCTACCACAGCCTTCCCTTGGCTCGATTTATCATTAATTACCCTGTGACTGTGATAATGGATTTAAGGAACGCCTGAGGACAGATGGCAGATCAGATCATCAGAGGAAGGCCATGGTTGAATGGCATGGTATGCTTTCTTCAAATCCAGTGTCCAGCAGTGCTTAAACCCAGTCTAATATTTATTTTCTATGTGTCATCGACACTACATTTTTCAGTCATCATGCCGAAAGATAAAGGCACATTGGGATTATTTTTTCAATCATCTAAGTTTAAGAGGTACTTGATAATTCAAGCTACTTTTAGTAGCAAGTTAATTAATAACATGAAATGTATTGTGATCTTGGTAAAGTTGAAATAAAGTGGTTCCTTTTTCATCTGTTGTGAACAAAGACAAGTGAAGAACAACATGAAAATGTGGGAAAGATACCAGGCTTATTAAAGCAGAGCTGATAGGAATAGCAACTACATAGTGTATGTGCTTCCATGTGTGTGTTGTTGTGTGCTCTGTACACAAACATGGCAGACAGTGTGTCTAATGGGGAACTTATTGAAGCTGGCAGCACAAGCGTCATCTCCAGTCTGTTCTGTATTGCCGATATAAAACTGTTACTAAGCAGGCGTTCAATGTTGTAGCACATTACCATCTGTTACTATTGCTTTGCTTTAAACTGTGGGGGAAGATTTTATATTTTTTCTTGTCAACCCTCCTCCCCAGACACACACAAACACACACACATACACCCTCTCTGCCTCCTACCAGCGTGTATGATCGCTGAACATCTCCAGAAATAATCTCTCATTGCATGGATCATGGCAAAACTAATTATCACCTACAGATCTGATCCAGAATGCAGGTAATGTCAAACAATCATGGCTGATAAGAAAAATAATTACAAAGTCTATATCTGAGTAGAGTCAGGGTATACTTGTCTTTCAAAATGGCTTTTGGATTATTAACCATTCCGGCATGTTTATTTCTGAGTTAATACTTTAATTCTAATGGGTATTTCGTTGTCTTATAAAGATCAAGACATTTGTGCTGACCTGCCACCACTAACAGTGCAAGGAATAAAATAAAAGATATATTGGATAGAAACTTCCTTATTCTCAACAAGACTCTGAGTGCTCAATACAGCCCAGCGGTGCTCTGAGCTAAATGCTAATGTCAAATATTGACATGCTTAGAATGACAATACTGAGTTGTTCACAATGATAACAAATTAATAAGTCATACAAACGTGAATGTCTGCACCAACCGTATCATTCTTCTACACCTTAATTGGCAAGTATATGCAGGTTTTTGAAACACAGGTAAACCTGCCAAAAAGTATTCCAGTAGAGGTTTGCTTCATGTTCAATGTCTAAACCTGAGGCGCTCTCTCACTTGCTGTTTGCCAAATTAGAGCTGCAGTCCTTAACACATTCATTTGATGTGAAAGTGAATACTGATTGAATCCTTTCCCATTGCAGACAAAAGCCAGATATTGATAGTTTTTTTGACTAGGGAAAAAGGGGCGTTGTATACGGTCTGTACCTTCATGACAATGCATGCAACATTTGCACAAGAGGAAAAGTCGGTGATCACCAGAGTCTTCAAGATTCATCCTCTAAGAGCCATGAATGTCTCTACAAAAATTCATAGCACATTGATGGTCAGTCTAGAGTCTAGACCAAAGTGACCAGCTGACTAACATCCTTATTGCCTCCCCGCCAGTGTAGCTAAAACATCTAATTTCATTATCTCAGGACATAGGGTTGGGGTTAATGTGAATATATTACTTTTCTTATGTCTTATATTTGGAGTACCTAAGTCATAATGTTACAGTTTATCAAATATCAAATTAAATACTGGCTCAGACTTAAAGCGTGTCACCTTGTGGGAAGCCTCTCGCTGTGTCACCAACAACCTTTACAGGCACCAGTAGAATCTGATAACATTAAGTGACGCATCCACAGAGATACATTTTTTTGGGGGGGGGATTTAAATCACCAAAGTTGTCCCATAGAAGTTAAATGTGCAGCAGAATATATATAATATTTAATTATTAATAAATTCAAACTGCAGATCTCGTCTAGTTTAAATGGTCTAAAAGGCTGGAAAGTGGTTTTGATCTCAACAGCCGAGAAGTGCAATGATGTACTTTGGCAGTTTTTTGGGGGGATGGTAACAAAAAGAAACACTCTCTTCTAAATGCAAGTAGCTGGGCTGACTCACTCCTCAGTGATTTCACGAATCTTTACATCCGGGAAGACTTTGTTGCCCCTATAAACTGTAACTTTATATAACACCTAGCAAAAGAAGGCAAAAGCCTGGCTGTTCTCAGCAGCGAAAGGGATTTACAGTAAGTGACCAATCAATCAAACATTTTTAGATCTTACTCATCCAACTCTATGTACTGTAAAAAAGGCAGTTCATCCCACAGGGTACATGAAGGGAAATTAGTTGTTGGATCAAATCCTGTGGTGTATTGAGAATATTTTTCCTGCAGATCATTGAGAATGATTTTGATTAAGGTGAATTGAACTATAAGTATTTCTCACTCCACTGCTACTCCCACAAGTGATACAGAGTCAGACAGACTTAGATCCATTATTACACTTGGATGGGTGGTGGGGGTGTCGAGAAAAGAGGACAGACACAATCCGACTTTTCCTAAAGTGAGAGGAGCAACGGATAGGAGATGCATACAGATCACTTCTCTGTCAGTCTATGTGTGTGATTGGTTATGGTGGCTACGTATTTGCATGTATATGGAGTTTGTGTGTGCGTGTGTGTGCATGTGTGTGTGTCATTTCTTCCCTCCTGAATACATTTTCTCCAGGATGTGCCAGGGACAGCAGGGCAGCAGTTTGATTTGTAAAGCCTTAACAGGAGTGTGTCTGAGAGCCTAGGTGGAAGTGCACCTGAGCCCTGTGGGATGACGATAGCAAAACCTCAATAAAACCCTGATATCTCAAGGTTTGTACTTTTAGAAAAAAACCTAATATGAGTTCTGCAACAATAATACAAGAAATATGAGTGATGGTAGAGGACAATCGAGCTACCTTCAACCACTGGGCTTGTGACCGTGCAGAGTGTGATGAAAAAAAATGTCTGCATGATGCAGAGGTGGTGATGATATTATTGTAGTGTAAGGACAAGAAAATAAATGGTGAAATAATCTACATCAGTTAGTGCTGAAGGCTACAGAGAAATACATGTTTTTATCTATTCATTTGAAGACTAAGCAGAGAAAAGATGAGAGAGTTCAGATGCTTGATCAAAAGAAAATGCAGCTGTTGACAGGATTTGGGATCTGTGCAGTTGTCAGGTGACACCACACACACACCATGTGAGGATAAAAATGTCTTGCAAGTAGCTGTGGATGTAATAACATGTTGTGAGACATGAAGGGAATATAATATCATAACGACTCATTTCTGTTTCATAGAGCTGCAGTCATACTCCCGTTTTCTCTTTCTATTCCCTTTACTCCATAGATTTTTTAGATTTTCAAATTAAGAAATAGTGCGGCTACATTCATTGCCCTGTAGCATTGGGGAAGGGTAATAAATGCCCAATTTGTTATAATTGCATTGCTGTACCTTGTATGGTGTGTCTTATTGTCTTGGAGATCCACCTGGTGTTACAATTATACCATGCTGCAGCTGCTCCAGGGGGACCACACTGACTAAATCAAACTGATTATGGAAACAAATTGAGCTTCACCACCCTGCTCTCTCCACTCTGTGAGTCATCCCTGTGTTTTTCATTTTAGTTAATCTCAGGTTAGCCTCTGGTGGAGGCAGTCTGTGCGTAAAGGTGGAGGTGCCTGCTCTTTCTACTGACAAATATGATACATGTTGGTCACTACTTGTGGTAGACAGTCTGTGTGCTTATCTGCAGGCGTAGCCTCTTGATAAACAGCACTAGCCAGTTACAGGTAGGCAGAAAGATGCAGTATTGTATTACTCAATTAAAAGGTCATTCCAAAAAAGGATTCCATCGGATTTATCAAATGGTTTTATCTTGTCCTCCTAAACCTCATAGGAAACTGATTGATCCCTAAACTGAATACCTGTCAGTAGTGGAAAAAAGTTATTGTGAATCACTAAATTAGATGTGATGAAAGGCAATGGAATAAATGTTAGAGCATATCTGGTGATAAGAGAGGAATTAATTTATTTTAATTAGTGATTAGAATGTACTATTGGGGCCATATTGAAAATTAAATTTTGAGATTTTGAGAATAAATTAATATATTGTGAATAAAGTTTTAATATCACAAAAATAAATTCTTAATATTCTGAAAATAAAATGAGAAATGGCCAGAATTAAGTCATTATTTAACAAGAAAGTACAGTAAGCAATATATTTGATCACTACCAAACATTTCATTTTATGCAAATTAGGCTGTTTTTGTCTTTCTTCAGAAGGACAGTTTCTTGCTTCATCTTTTCAAAGTCCTGATACTTCTACACAGTATTTATTTTAAAGCAGGATAACTGGCTGATCTTATGATATTTCCCCTCTGAAATAACATGTTCACAGAGAGGGGTGTGTCTGTATGAACAGAGATAAGATTAAAAACCACAAAGAAGGCTTAAGTTAAGAGAACTGGAGGAAGGAAATAACTAGAAAGTCATCATTCACTCACTGAATGTAGATGTTTCAGCAACCCCAGATGAAAGAAGAGCCATTTGGGAGACGCTGAATTTTTTCCATCATTATTGCATCGGAGGCAATAGGAGTGTGAATTTCAAAAAACAACTGAAGTATTCAGATGGATGTCTTCCCATTATGGGTCATTATAGCTTCCTGTGGGCCAAATATCTACCAATGTGAGTGTGGAATGGAGCAGCGAAATTCTATTGTGCTTCTGTTACAAAAAGTTGTGTAAGTGGTATTATGTGGTTGTTCAGAACCATAACGTCTGTTTAATATTTTATATTAAGATAAGCATTATAAGCTGATCACAGGAGCAACAATCATATCATTTAACAGGAATGTAGTTCCCTCTGCAGTGAAGACACGGTCCCAACTTTAAAATACAAACTTCTAGGCTCTGTCACATCGAATAGAGTCAACGATGAGGAAGAGAAAGAAGCAATGGAGGGAAAGAGGAATTTGCTCAATGCAGACACTTCTGATCTATTAGTCTTGGCTACACACCCGAAATATGCTACTCCGACTCCATTGCGCGCGGAGGGACGCACGGATCTGACGGACTCTTTTTCATTTATGCTTCTCCGTAAGCTGGGTGCTGAAAACAATTAACCGCCAGAACAGTAGGTGGCGCAACGGAAGACGAGCTTAGAGAAGCCTACCTCTATGTGCCTAGAAGAAGTCCACGTTTGTTTATTTACCTCCTGCTTTCCTCACACACAGTGAACTATGGCAACTAACAGACAAAGGCTGTTGATGGAGCTGGAGCTGCTTGAGGAAGAGGACTTGCTTGTAACTTATTTTATGAAACAAGTTTGAGGTCCGGGAATGTGAGATTCCGGAAATTACGTTGTACGGAAATGATGTCGTTAGCGGACCAATCACAGCCAAGGGCTGTCCCTAGGCACTCCGAAATGCCCACGGATAGTTAGAAAAATCAGAGGTACACGAAAAGCTCTCCGAGGCGCTCGGAGAGGGGGTTTCTCTGTCTGTTTCAGTCCGTGTCAGTCAAAACGGAGAAGCATATATCACTATATATCAGCATATATAACTCCATCGAGTCCCACAGAGACCAGCGCCGCTTTGTGTGAATGAATCTGAATATACATTATCTGATTCTCAATGAGGTGTCTGCTAACAATGTATCTGGATTCCAGACACATACAGTATATGTGTGCAGCTATGAACCGACCCGCTACCTTTACTCCAGGCTGTGCAGAGGCTTATGGAAAACGCAGTGGAGTGAAGACATGACAACAGGACCTCTGCGCTCCGTAAAACAACCCACCTATGGGGGGATTCGCCTACACACTTAGGCCTCAGTAGGAAACTCTTGTGGCGATCGCTTTCTGGTGAAATGTCACACCAATATCCTTGTGTAAAAGATTGGTTTCCTCTGTATCTTTCAGAGCCACTGGGGACTGATGCATCATTTGGAGGAGCTCATTACTCTTTCATGGACAGCTCTCACAGCACTCAACACACATCACTAACACACACACACACACACACAGAGGCACTCTCACACATTCACTCATAAGGTCACCAGTAATTAAGCTTCTCACAATAGCGGAGATGGATGGTTAATATTTCCTCAGAAAGTATGAACTGTTGTGGACGCCAGGATGAGGCTTTACGACATGAGTCAGCCAGGACTTAGATTTCCTTTTGTCTTAAGCTATGAACCTATTTGCTCGTGATTCAAGTGATTCACAATCAGTGGTGTCACTGCACTGTTAAAGAAAACAAAGAGAGTGGAGTCTGAGTGGATGTGGAGTTAATGGCATTCTGTCACTGGTGATCAGGGGTTGACACCATCAGGGACACATCTCCTCCTATATTCCTAATACGAAAAAAGTAGAAGTTAAATTCTGCTATTATTTATTTCCTTTATCGTCTTCTCTTATCTGTCCCTCATACACATGAATTTAAAATATATTTTGTTCCTCTCTTCCTTCCTGCTACTGCCTTTCATTATCCATCCTATTTGGCCCCAATGTTTCCATCCTCCACCAGAAACATTATTTTTGTGATTAAATGAATAAACATTGACCCAAATAGAAATGTGTCCATGACACACATTTTCTTCTACATGTTTGTCTTGAATGTCAGAGGTCTCCAATATTAAAAAAAAAAGAATCTGTGAACAGCACCGTACTGCACTGTTTTTGAGACAGGCCATCACTTTGCTACTGATTATACATTTTATGAAGTGTAATCTCATTTTAATGTTTTAGACTATTGTATAGTTGTACAGTGTGTCCTTTGTTATGGCAGTGGAAGAGTCCCTGCAGAGATATGCAGGAATCTTTTCATATTCATTTAGGCAGAGGAGAAGTGCTTTTGATGAAGTTGTAACTGCAATGACTGTTTCGCACATAATTTTAAATATTCATGACTTTAATGAGTACAATAATTATTTCTGGATTTGACTGAATCACTTTGAGCATCCTGCCTCAGTCATTATGTTTAAAGAGGATGTTTACCATTTCAATTGCATTAAAGTAATTTGTATCACATTATCTCAAGGCAGTGCTAAACCATAGCTCTGTGCAGCTAGGTAAGGAGGCCAACCATAGCCCCACAACTCTTTCAGGGACAAGCGGCTTAGCTTGGTGGGCCTTAGCAAAGTGAGGTCTTGATCCACCAGAGGGAGCTGCCCACAGGCAAACAACTCTTTTCCATGCATGTTTGAACTCTGGCAACTCTGGCTCTCATCTAAAGGTCACTATTACGCAAGTGGAAAAAGGCCGTCCTAGAAATTAGTTTTAAGTGAGAATTAAAGGACAAATCAGCATCGAAGATCACTCCAAAGTTCCTGAATGTTTCATTGGAAGCAAGGGCAATGTCGTCTAGCGCAGCTATATCATTAGATATTGTTTCTCTAAGGTGTTTAGGGCCAAGTATTATAACCTCTGTTTTATCTGAGTTTAATAAGAGAAAATTGCGGGTCATTCAGGTTTTTTTGTCCTTGAGACATGTTCGAAGTTTAGTTAATTGACTACTTTGTTAACTGGGTGTCATCCGCATAGCAGTGGAAATTTACCGAGTATGTCTTGATAATGTTTCCTAGTGGAAGCATATATAATGAGAATATAATTGGGCCGAGCACAGACCCCTGTGGAACACCATGGTTAACTTTGTTGCGCACAGATGACTCATCATTAATTTGCACGAATTGGGAGCGATCAGAGAAATAAGATTTAAACCAGTTTAGGGCGGTTCCTTTAATGTTAATTAACTGTTTTAGTCTCTGTAATAAAATGTGATGGTCAATTGTGTCGAATGCTGCACTGAGAAGCTATTAGGTCATTAGTGACTTTTGCCATGGCTGTCTCTGTGCTGTGATTGGCTCTAAATCCAGACTGAAAGTCTTCATCTATATTATTTGCTGATCACACAGCTGATTGGGTACAACTTTTTCCAAGATTTTCGACAGGAAGGGGAGATTAGATATTGGTCTGTAATTGGCTAAAACCTCTGGGTCTAGGGTGGGTTTTTTGAGAAGGGGTTTGATTACTGCTATTTTAAAGGACTGTGGTACCTATCCTGATGATAATGACAGATTGATTGTGTTCAGTAACGAACTATCAATAGGGGGCAGAATTTCTTAAGGAATGGGATCTAAGATACAGGTTGTTGGTTTAGAACCTGACCACAGGTGATCAGAGAGAAGCTGTCTAAATAATGGGTAGGATTCTCAGCCATTTCTGTGATCTCTGTTGTTGGGTGGGTATTAGTGCCAATTGAGGGCAGGAGATGGTTGATTTTATTTTTAATAGTTTGCATTTTATCATTAAAAAAGGTCATAAAGATATTGATATTTAGGTATAGAGGAATACTGGGTTCGGTGGAGGTGTGACTCATTGTCTGCCTGGCTACAGTGCTGAAGAGAAATCTGGGGTCGTTTAATACACATGCTTTCACACACATTCTCAAGGGATTCCGTGCCAAAACAGGGTTTTTTTGGTTAACCGCTCAGTGTGTCTTAAACCAACCCAGTCTCATCAGAAAACGTGTAATAGCTACGATGGTCCACTTGGAAAAAAGTAGCCATCTCACAATTCGGCCTCTCAAATTGTGAGATAGCTACGTTTGTGTCTGCCCATTGTTTTGCATTGGGCTGTACCCAAGTCCTGTGACTCTCAAGTACCCGTCTGTGAAACCGAAAACATGGCGGACATTCTTGTATTTTCAGATAAAAGTGTCATTTTATAATATATTTTGGGCATTAAAATACATTCTGACACCATTTCTAGCGAGAAATGTGCTCTTTGCTTCCACAATCTTCAGCCAGTTCATGCTTATGATCTATATTTTATTAGTTATCACAAATATTTTTCAGATCTCGCCAGAAAAATCGTAGTAATGTCACGTTTTTATCGTTGCTATGATGGTTTCTATGAACGCTGCCATGCCATAAACCTAGTCATAGCGTGCTGGTTGAATTATTGTCCGTGCTTTGTGCCGTTCAGTGATCTTGAATGTTATTCAAGTTATTTAATATTAATATTTGATGATAGATTACACCTCTAGTTCGAAGGATCTAAGAATTCCCCGCAACTCCACTCATACGTAGTTACATTTTCAATATATCATAAAAGCTTCAGATGAATTATATTTCATGTAGTGACCAATAAACCGGGGTTAACAATGTTAAACATGAGAGATACAATTCTCTTTAGATTTATCTTAGAAGGTGTCTTCAGAGTCTTAAAAAAATACAAATGGTGACACAACAACTTTGTGATTCCAATGCCAACTGTTCATCGTACACAAAGGTTCAAAAATATATATATACTCATAAAACCGGTAGCTGATGAATTTGCAATTTTATATAGTAATAATCACAACTTCTGAGTAATTTTTCCCAAATCACCTGAAAACAAATAGCAGTTTTTAAGCACAATTGATCAATGAAAATCATAAAATTATCCTTGCCATAGGCTACTGGAATATAATTACCTGATTATCATGCAGGGACTTTAAAGTACATTTCTAAAACAATTAAGTGGAGTGGCAAAACCATAACCTTACTCCACCTAATTGAAGTATGGGGATGTATTCACTATACTTGCTCCATTGCCAGGCACTGTGTGTATTGTACGAATCAATTGGCTGCAGCTCTTTCTGCTTCCCACTCAGATAGTGGTGGCATTAGCATATGATGAGTAAAATGTGCTTTTAAGACTTTTGTAAGGCTGCATGTCAGCCTTAAAATTTTAAATTTTCTATTTTGTCATATATGCAGTAAAACCTTGAACATTCAGTACAAGTCAGTGCAGTTGCTCTCAGTAGTGTAACATGTAACTGCATTTACATAATGTCACAAAAATAAAGAGTACTATATTACATTAATCGAAAATGTTTCTGTTAATTTTCAATCCCACAGAAATCCAGAGTTTCCTTTGCCTTAATGGGTAAATTAGGTTGTCAATAGTGTCATATTTTGGGCATGTATCAGCATCTTGGTTGTCTCAAAAAGGGTCAAAGGAAACTTGCTGGACAAACCCTGTTTCCTCCACTTTATCTGAACCTTTAACGGGACAAGTGAATCAATTGCAGCAGGATGTCATTAATCATCACCTATCTGATGCTATTAAAACAATTCTTTGAAATAACCCTCAATGACAACTACTGATACTTTGATCTGCTCCAAGTTTCCCTGGTAACAGCAAGAAACGGTCATGCATTTCATTCATTATAAGCATCTATAATTAATTAGTCTGTTTTGTTGGCTACTAGCAACCAGGAGCCTAATTCAACATCAAAAGACATATGATAATGAAATCATCCTGAACACATGAGAGTTCTGCTCTAGTGGAGATGAGCAGGTGCAGTAGAGAAGGATTTAAACAGAGGCTGATGACTAGCTTATAATGCATAAGCTTGTCATCATTCTGTGTGTGTGTCGAATGTATGTGTTTAATATGTGTATATATATATCTATGTTGTAAGTAAGTGGATTATCAGCATGACAAGATAAGGACCATCCCCCGAGGACATTAATTGAATCCTTGTCTTTTTCTAGGGACTGTTGTAGGATTGGGTCTTGGATTTCAATGAATAGGTCAGTAAATGTAAATTGTAAATACTATATATTATCAACTACTCCCAGTGGTGTTTAGCCATGTGGACAGTTTTTAATTTCCTGGTATAGGTTTTAAGCTATTCAACTATGAGCTATTCATATTCAATGATGGAGGTGAATTAATTTGTTTGTCATGCTCAAATATTACGTTAAAAAAATCAACAGCAGTAGATGTTTTTTCACTCTTGATTATACTAGAGTTGTCACTGCAATGCAATTCTCACAAAGGTACATTTTTTAAATATACGAGGTTTTTAAACAGTTTACTCTGATATATCAGCTCTTGGCAACTAGAGTATTGTTAAGGAGGATATGGGACCATTATTGTAGCTGTTTGCACATTTAAATGTAGCAATAGAGATAACCCTCTTCTTTTTGTGGAACGGCTTCCTTACATTACAAAAGCTAAACATTGATACACCTCTCTATTTTTGACAGAAGCTGTCTTTCCTCATTGATGTTGTTAATATTCTTATTTCTATGTTATTTTGTTCAGCTACACGTGGCATCTATTGCACTTCTGTCCGTCCTGAGAGTCCTCACATGTGACTCTCTAAGGTAACTATGTCTTCTTCCCCCTTTTTATAGGTGTTTTTTGATAGTTTTCCTTACTCTTGTTGAGGGTTAAGGACAAGACATGAAGCACCTTTTTAAGACCTATGAGACAAATTGTGATTTGTGAATATGGGCTACACAAATACAATTTCATTGATTGATTGAATTTCTGTGACTGACCAACTAAAGTTACCATTAGTCAACCTGGGAGCGTTTACAGTCAGCATTCCAAACCCATCGTAGCATCTCTCCTACTAGATTTACAGACTTTTCAAACCCTGTTAGTATAGCTTAAGTTTCGCTACACCTTCTGGAGAAGAGTCTTATTACCAACTCCTCTGACAAACTTTAGCTACTGTTCATTAAAAGAAGTTCACAACGGTTTACATCATTGACCTAAATTGTGCAGACTTGACCTGTATTAAAGTTCAAACTGTCATCTGATCAGTGAACCCATAGACCAAAACTCAGTAAATAGACCTTTTAACAGGGTAGATTTCCTCTCCATATTTTTATCTCTAGTAGCAGAGTTTTTACAGTGCATCTCTCATGCATAAAAGGCTTTTGGTATTTGGAAGAGGCACAAGAGCCAAAAGAAGCAAAAGAGCCAAAAGAAAAGTGTGCCTAGGTTGAAAGCTGTTTGATAACTTGGCAAATGAAGAAAAACTGTGTGTGTGTGTACTGTGCCATATGCTTAGATGGACATCTCAAACTAGTCAAGTACTGCATATGCTGGCAGGTAATTGGTTTCTTATTGAAGGGGGTTTCGAATCTCTCTTATGCAGGACACCCATCCCAACTCCACTTGGTTTCTAGTGAGTCAACGAGCAACCATGGCTCTCACCCTGGATCTCTCCATTATCTTTGGCTTGTTGTCAATCACTCTCATTACTTCAAACTACATCAAGCCTCTGACTCCTCTCACAAGTTAATTACAAGCACTATCATCTCATCTTCAAATGTGATGCAAAGTGAGACAATGGACAAGAAGATGGAAAGAGGGGTGGAGAGAGAGCTGGAGTAATCTTTCAGTGGAGAGAAAATTTGTGAAAGGGAATCGAGGGAGGGAATGAGGATGAGGAATGGGCTGAGCCATGCAATAATTCAAACAAAGGGATTATGTAAAAGGAACTGTACATGACAGAGAATTGCAGCCACAAGAGCCAATTTGTGAGACAGCTGACAATTGATGCTGGCATTCATTTGATGTGCCACCCACCAACCTATCTGCTTGGGTGTTTCAAGATACTGTGTCTTTAATCTACCTCTGATTTATATGACAGAGACAAGACACTGTTCTCACAAACCCTTCTCATAAAATGAATTTATTACAGCACTTTTATTTTTTCATGTTAAACTGAGAGTGCACTCTCATTTGCAGTCAGTGAATAAGGAATCCCAGCAAACATCAACAGTATGCTTACATAAAAGTCGTGAGCTGTGAGCACCTAGAGAACGTTAGTTTAGAGTATGTCAAAATCAAATGTAATCTCAACAGAAGAGGTGCTATCAAACACGAACCTCTCATATTTGGGGTTTTGTTGACTTAAACCTATGACACTTGCTGGGCTCTCATATGTAGATTCCTGTAATCCGCCCTACAGCCACTCTCCTCACTAATCTAAGAGCATAACACTGTGTTTTACACTGTTGTCTCTCTCACTCAGAGGACATTAATGCAACTCTTAAAAGTGTGAGACTAGGTTGAGGGTGACCTATGGTTCTCTCTTAGGTGTTATAAAACAGCTGTGTGGGTGGACAGGCGAGGCCTGGCTGCCACAGCTTTATCACAGAGCATCCCGATGGTATTAGAGGGATTTTACTAAAAAGAAATCCTCTTCTAGCTAAAGCCCCAACGTGTCCCCAGCCATAGGGGGCCAGACTTTAAATACTGCAACGACCATGGAAAATGTATTTTTTAATTAGTTTTAAAAACTTTAATATCTGATTAAATTTGAAGAAATTGTGAGATTCTAGTGAGATTTTAAACATTGTTTACTTGAGAGACTTTGGTATACAACAGGGGATGAATAAATACTTTGGGAATAGAATAATAATCCTTTTACTTAGCCCACTATATCTTTGTTTTTCGTATTCCTAATGCCTGGGCCTCACTGCCGGCATGATCCGCATGGTTCAGCAATGGTTCAGCCACGGTAGCAGTGTTCTTCTAGAGATTCGAGGTCTTGACTGTTTTCTCACTGTAATACGTAGTTCACAGCGAAATAGACAGTGAAAAGGATCTTTCACCACAGTTTCAGTGTTTATCTGTTGAATATGTCAAAACATAAATATTTGCAACACTTCCTGTACCTGTTTTAGAAGTAAAAGCATCCTAGTATTTATGTTGACTGAATCCATTTGCTTGTTTTAAAAAAGTTGAAACAACTGCAGCACGACTGTCACGTTGGTCCTAATTGGAATAGTCAGGTGTTAAGTGGTAAGGTCAATGTTAAAGATTCAGGATCCAAATTGCAGACATCCAACAAAGACAGGTTGGTGTGATAAAGATGTTAATTTAAAGTTAATACAAAGTTCCCTATTGTATTGAGGTTATCTGTCCACAAGATACATATTCCATATACCTGATGTGGTATAATTATTTAATACACACTAACAGTACTGGCATGCACTAGCACATAAACCATAGTTCAGTCAGACAACTCACGTTCAAACGTTTATTGCAGCAGTAGAACAGGTTTAGTGTTTGGCGTCTAGGCTCCAACTTAATCACTCCCCCATATGAATACACAGGAATGATGGGAGTGATTAGCAATTACTTGTAACCACCCAAAACTGCACGAAATCGGAGCATTACATTTTGATCGGTATCTGTTTTGTGTGCGGCATTCACCGCCGCGGTGTGGCCATTCGCTGTAGGCACATTGACCTGCAACAGACCTACTTCAGTATCGGAAAGACACTCTATATGAATACTATTTTAAAAGCTTTCACATGCAGATTTATCCAAAACCAATCTCTGAACTGTACAGGTCCTCCTAAAAATGTAAAAGACAAGTTCACACTCTTGGGATTGGTAAAAAAGGAACCATCCTTTACTTGAAATGTTCACTGGTTCTGAGCGTCAGGGCCAGATGACTAGCCTAGCAGAGTGGAAGTAGTAGGTCTGCCTAGTTCTGTGCATGAGAAATTCTGAGCTGTGCATGAGATAATAATTCATTTCCTTTTTAATCAATTATTTTTGGAGGGAAACATAGTCACTATAGCTACGTTGTAAAATAGCGTCAAAGGCGTCGTACTTTAGTTTCCAATTTAGCCATGCGTTCCTTATTTCAGACTGATGTATACAGTGTAGTGTTGCTTCTAACAAAGCCCTTCACTGCCTCCACAATAACCTTGGCTCAGAAACCGAGTCCCTGTGGAACTCTAGAAACAGGAGTTTAATCTTGAATTGTGCCTTGGATGCTTTGTCGCCAGATGTGACCTCCAAGCGCCCCCTCTCCTGCATCACTGATAGAAAAAACAACAAAACAAAAACAAAAACGTAAAGAGTAGAACTTGGTGAAAGAGCAGATCTAAAAAAATTTGAGTTAACCTGGCTGTGGCAGAGAAACATTTCCTTTGAAAGTTCACTGGCCAACAGTTTATTAATTAAATAAAAACAGCTGCTCAAATCACTCAGATTGTCTTACATATCAATGGTTTCCATGGAGAGAGGTAAAGCAGGCATTGACATGTTTTTGATGCACTGCAACACAGAGTTTAGCACCTCCTGGATCCATAAAGGAGAGCCCAGCAGTGTATTCACTTCCGAACACATGAACCAGCTGTTTTAAGGAATTCGGGGAATGTGTGACGTCGATCCTGAGAAGCTTTTGAAAAATCTTGGTAGAAGCTTATTCTTTTACCCTTCCAGCGTACATCCTTGATTTCCCTGGCCGCATTTCTCGAGCTTTCTTTTTACTGGAACCTTAGGAAACGTACGATCAAAGGTCCTGGGGGAGCCCCAGTCTTATTGCAGCCAATGCCGTGTGAGCGCGCTCCACATCCTGGAAAGTCGGTTTTGAAGAATCTTCTGGAGTGAACCCCTTAGAATCTATGTAGTTTCCTTGCCCTCGGAACGCTCTGGGAATCCATGAATGCGTAAAATCAACCGTCTTTCCCTGTCCTTTAATTCGACCAGTTTTGCATTAACTTCTCAACTTCGTAGGCTAGAACCAGCGGACAGTCCCTGTGCTGTTTCTCCCCATCCTCCAGCATGTTGATTCGGGCTTCTGTGCTGGATATCCGAGTGAGCACGTCGGCAAATTTCTCCTCAACTGCAGAAATGACCCTCCACGTTTCCAACAATTCCTTCCAAAAACAATAAATATAGCAACTTCTGATCAACCCATATCCATGACAGGCTTAAAACACACACTTCCGGCTTAAGACCCGTCCACTTCCGATTTAATGATATGATACATATAAATAAACATTTTACTTATGTAGAACAAGGTTAATGTACTTTGGTTCATCTCTTCACTGTTATTTTTTACATATATTTGTACTTGTTACCCTCAATGTTTATACCAATGTATAAATCAAGAATGAACACTACCTATCTTCCTACAGGCCTTTTTAGATTGGCCCCAAAATAAAAACCCATGGAAGCCAGAGTTTTTAAATTAAGGAAATAACCTCCAGATCTAACAATGCTACGAAATGTAAACCAGTGAATGCACAAACAGTAACACCAGTAGCTTCCAAATACACTAAACACTGTTGCCTCACAGCTAGCATGGTCCCAGCTAGTACATATCTTGGGTCAGCCGAGGTCTTTCTGTGTGCAGTTTGCATGTTCTCCCAGAGTTTGTCGCACAGTCCAAAGACATGTAGTTTAGGTTTAGGTTCAGCTGTGATTCTAAATTGAATTTTATTTGCCCTGAAATCAAGCCCTGAAATATGCTGGCGACTTGTCCATTTTTTGAGATGTAGCACATGCTTTTTCTTTGTGAGAATTGGGGGCCATTCTATGTTTTTCACCATCATGGATTTGAAGTGTTATAGCAGAGAAACCACAGGTTCATTAAATAATTTAGGGATTACACTCCATTTATATTCAGCTTTAGGGTCTTGACACTGTATGTTATGTATTAAATTAAGAATCTATTTTAGTTTCAAGGAAAGTGTCAGATCAATTGAATGTGTAATTTTGTCATTGTGGAAGAGAGAGAGTGGCAGAGAGACGGAGAGCTGCAGTCTTCCATGAGAGCTCTGCCAGAGTCAGATAAGTCATACATGTATAATCCTGCAGTTTTAATCACATCAGCCAGTCAGTCCGCAAGCCACTCACTGACATGACACGCTGCTGCTTCATTGAAATCTGGTAACAGCAGATTTGATTCCTGTGCAAACATGTGCAAGTCATGGGGATTGAAGACTATAATTTGCGCACATGGTAAGGTCTGGTCTGATCAGATCTGTCCATCTGAGCATCTCAGTTTATAACTGTTTTAAATTTCAGCCCTTCAGTAGCTCGGTTATGAAAAACTGCTGAGAAAGTTGAATTTTCATGAAGGTGTGCCAGTCACCAACACATACAGCTACAACAACAGGTCCCTCCAGTGCTGGCCAGCAAACAGCAAGCAAGACGAGCACAGACAAACTTTAACAGCATATTGATTCCACAACCTCATCAAGCATCTCTTCCTCAAGTGCTTCTTTGGAAAATGTATTTGGCAATGAGAGATCCCATCGAGAAAGGCACCCCTCTGTCTGGATCTGAGAGAGAGAGTTTCCATATTTTAAGTACCACCACCCTGTATAATTTTCCAATTATCAACCATCCAGTCCTTCCCTCCTATCCCTGAAGGCTGAAACTCTGCATCTTGTTCATGTTGATAAGATCAATAATAAATGTTCAACAATTACTGCATTTCCATTGACCATTTTAAACAGTGGTTAAAATGGTCAATGGTTAATGTGGCTGATCAATAAAGGGGCCACAGAGGGGCCAATTCCAACATCCATGCACAATTCGTGATTCAGTAAGGTGCACATTTAAGTCAGTCCGTGTTGCTCTGTTGCTTTGAGCAAAGCAAAACACCATAAAATATATTAAGAAAATCGTCCATTGTCCATGCACATTGTGTACTTTAAAAAAGCTTGGACAACTATTGTACAGATTTGTATATCTATTGTTATTGTTAGTAAGGCACATATTTACAAAAAGTACTGACAGGAGAGTGGCCCCTTCTGGGGCCAATCAGATTTTAGCTGGAGCCAGTGCCCTGTGGCCACACCCTTGGATCTGCCGCTGCACACTTACCATGCTGTAATCATCATTACTCAAATACCCATTATTTAATTAAATACAAAACAATTTTTTGTTTTTTTATGCATTTCAGTGTTATGTGACCGCAAGATTTTTTTGAAAAAAGACTGAAAATTTGCCTTTCACCCTTATATTCCTGCATGCTTCCCTAACCCCCCGCAAAACAGGTTTCCCTACCTGACAATATTAAAGCTTCCCAATTATACGGTTGGGTTGCTGCCGGCTGCTCGTCTGGGAAAGTCTATTGTTTTGATGAACAATTTAATCAAGATACTGTCTCTTACTCTCTGCAGTGGCCTCTTGTTACATCCTCTTATTGCTTCTCTGCCCCCACTGATAGTTCAACACACACAGGCACACATGTGACTTCATGTGCTGTATTTGTCTACAGAGCCTCATTCTACATACTCAAATGTAAGTACACCTGCAGAGGCAAGTGTACAACCTATTGCACACATGTAAACCTATAAATGTGCTGTAGTGGAGTCGCTTGTTAAAATGTTTTATAAAAATTCAGATGTGTCTTTGTCTTTGTTATGATGCAGATAAAATAAAAAGCCAGAAGCCAATGCATTTACATCAATGTGCAAATGCTCAAACGTGATTGGTCAAACTGGAAACAGAAACCAGGAGGATTCTGGCCCCAAAATCTTGTCAACGTCTACAGATTCTGTATAATCTGTACTAGAGATTAAACTGAAAGTAGTCTGTTCTCCGAACATTGTTCCAGTCCACACAGCAAGTCATTTATTGTTCCTTACCTTCTCTGCAAGATACATAAGTGCATATTAAAATTAATTTCAAAAGAAACTTGTAATACAAAAAAAGTTTATTTTTATGTATACTGTTACCATGTAAAGTTTTATTGTGGTAAGAGTAAAGGAAAAAATTAAGCCTATTTGGGTGTATTTTGGGCATATTCGATTAGTGTATAGCTCATTTGCATATTACAATTCATTTTCAAAGAAACTTGCAATACAAAATTTTGTACTTTTCATGGGTTCTTTCATTGTGTAAAGTTTAATTTTGATAGGAGTAAAGAAAAAAAATAGCCCCATTGGGGTGTATTGTTGCCTGGCCTTATTGGCAAACATTGATGAGAATTAAACATATTTCCTCAACTAGGATTTCTTAGGATGTTGTTCTGGACACCTTATAGACATGATCTATGATGAAAAAAATTATTTTACAATTAGTTAGATTTTTGGCTCTAAAATGAGTTACTTTGCCTGGACTACTAGTCATGCTCTTCAGTTCCTCCTGGGGCATCGCAAGGCATTCTCAGGTCATATGGGATATGTACTTACATTGTTTACCTAAATAGAAGTACAGGTACAGATAAAGAGACTCCTTTACTCAAATAAAAGTAAGAAAGTACAGGATCTGATATGTACCTAAGTGCAAAATTAAAAGCAAAATAGTTTTTTAACTTCAATGATACACGATGCCCTTTTTTGATAACTCCACAAAACAAAGCGCCGAGAAAAAATACAAGGGGCTGAAATAAGTTTTCTCCATCGGCTGGCTGGGCTCAGTCTCAGAGGCTGGAAATAATAGTAAATAAATATCCATGTAAAATGCTACGAGTATCAGCAAGGAATGGGTCTGTCTCCGCCACTGTTTAAATACTCTTCTTACACTGATCATTTGTGGTATGACACAATTGTTATGTAATCATTATTTTGAGTTATCATTTAAAGGTTCAGTGTGTGTAGACACCTATTGGTACACCTATTCACCTCATGCTCGCCTTCCAAGCATGAAGTAGAACCTAATGGTTCAGTTGTCATAAAAACTCAAAAGCTGTTTGTCAAAGTCTGTACGGACATAGCGGCCTCTGTACAGAGACAGACATTCTAGGATAAAGAAAACAACAATTTGCACAATTTAGATGATTACACACTAGGGAAATATCACGAGGATGGTTTTATAGCAATTTCTTTCAATAGATAACCTATAAGAGAAAGTATCATTGGTGTTATAAATGTAATTTTTCAGGCCCTGCTGCTGATCAAGGTCTGATTTGATGAATTAACCCTCATCATTAAATACAGTCTGTACTGCATACAGATGCCAAGCGGAACTAAGAGTGGATTTTGTTTAAGAATAGGCAAAATCTTGTGGCATAAACAGCTTTATTGTCAGACCAACATATTTTTGCATGTGTCTGTAATCAGGGTCGTTATGGATCACATTACAAGGTGCATTGAAATGTAAGTTTATTTATGACCTTGATAGGTTGAGTTGTTCACAGCCCATTCAATAAATAGTGCCCCCTTCAGTATGAGCTGTTAAATTGTTCCTTTAACACCACAAGGCATGATTTACTTCAAACAGTGTCAAGTATAGAAGCTGTATCAAGCTTTCTCTGTTTGATTTAGTTCAGGTTTATCATACTAAAACTCCTGACTCCTGACACTGAAATTATTAAAAGTAAACCTATATGTTCTACAGAAAAACTACTCCTATAACTGATACATTTGAGACTGCATCCTGATTTTAGGAATTCCGATGCGCTTAAAGTTTGGTGCCTGCGCAGTTGGAAGGCCTTTGTACATCAATGGCGCTGTGAACAAAATGGCATGAAATAGTCATTATGAGGTGAATTTGACATGTAAACAGTCCCCACTGTGGACATTTGGCTCATCTATTTCCTTCAACAGGAACGCATGTGATGTGTGTTGTGAAATGATTAATTGGGCGTTGGCTGAAGGGTTTTCCTCCAACTAGAAGGTCGGGAGTTCGATCCCCATTCTTCCCCATCTGCATGCCGAAGTGTCCTTGGGCAAGATGCTGAACCCCAAATTGCCACTCATAGAACTAATCAGTGCTACTAATAGATGCACTGTATAAATGTGAATGGGTGAATGGCAAACTGTACTGTAAAGTGCTCTAAGTAGTCATCAAGACTAGAAATGCACTACATAAATACAAAAATGTACCATTTAATTATGATTAGAACATAATTAATAAAAACACATAGCTCTGCTGCAGCACATCTCCCGTATCCATAGTGTATTACTTTTCCTCCTTCCTTCTCTGTATGTTTCAATCAAACAAGTTTATTTGTGTAGCCCATATTCACAATCACAATTTGTCTCATAGGGCTAGTGCAGGGGTCGGCAACCCGCGGCTCTAGAGCTGCATGCGGCTCTTCAGCCCCTCTGCAGTGGCTCCGTGTACAGTGTTGTTCATGTTGCGCACATTTTTCGCGAACGGTGAACTTAACGAATCAGTTTTCACATGATGAAAACTGATTCGTTCACGTTCAAGTTCATTTTTAAAATCATCATCGTATCAGGCCATCATGAAATACCAGGAGCGGGTGAGGGGGGGGGGGGGGCGGAGAGCGGTGCCTGTGTGTGTGCACGTGTGTGTGCACACACACAGGCACCGCTCTCCACCCCCATCACTCACTCAGAGACGCATACAGTGAGATCAGAGCTCGATCACGTGAAGCAGCCTTTCAGTGACTGATTGCTTCTTAACAGTGGAAACAGTGAAAACACAGAGTTTCTCTGGTCTCAGCTGCTCAGAGATCAGCGCTGCAGTTTCTTGATCAGAGCAGAAGCTGCAGGTGGTTTTTACCGAGCTTCAGTTTCTGTGTCCGCCTCCGGTCTGACCTGCTCTCACGTTTTGTTTTAATATTTCGTCAACTACAATATGCGTCACATCCTATTACGTCTACAGCCCGGCGCTCTTCCCTGCAGGACGCTAGAGTTTCCGACCCCCGGCCTCGGTAAACTAACCAGGGACAAATCCCAAAAAAGTGCATTTTGTTCTCCTCGTCATAAGAGTTTGGTGTTTTCCTTTGTTGTATCAGGTAAAAATAGCAATAAATGTATTTTTTTCATTCTGTAATTCAATAAATGCAATAAACTATAGTTTTTATATATATTGTATAACTTTTTATACAACTTTATGAGTTGTGTTATCAAATATGTTTTGCGGCTCCGGACAGATTTAATTTGGGGTCAGAGGGGGCAAAATGGCTCTTTCGATAGTAAAGGTTGCCTACCCCTGGGCTAGTGCAACATTCTCTGTCCTTTAGCCTGAACATGAGTATGGAAAAACTACCGACACAAAAACCCTATTAACAGGTGTAAAAACGTGGAGACAAAGAGAGATCTACGTGTGAGGATCCCTCTCCTAGGACGGACATATTTGCAATAGATGCCGTATTTGTGTGTCCTTCAACTGATCAACATATATGGGACTCATCAATTAATCATTCTTCTGTGTCTCTTATATGAGCTTCGCTCCTTGAGTATCCCCTGTCTCGCTTCCTCTGGAGGCTCCGCTGCTGCCTTTTGAAACCAGGGTGAGTTGATTGGCCAACTTGTATCCAATCCTGATCCAATCCCCTCTCCCTGGTTCACCTGGAGGTACTCACTGAGCCTCCTCCACAAATATATTTATGGAAAAAGACAAATAATTATATTGTACAAAATATTTCCCTATAATACCTAAAGATCTAATTGATGACAGATTCTGATAAGAAAATACATTTAAAAAAAATACATCACTGCTAAAAAAAATTCCTGCAGGACAGCTGAATTAATCAGGAAATGGAACTCTGGCAGCAACACCTATGAAATGAACAGTCACTTTGCATTATGTAAAACTTAATATATCGGTGTGAAGTGAATCGCTGTTAACATGCTAATCAAGCCTATTATAACTGAAAAAATTGTGAGGATAGTCTTAGTTTGGTTAATGAATGTATGTACATTAGCTCGGACAACAAGTCACTGACCCAGTGACTTCCTGTACGACTCATTATGGATGGCTGACCAGGGAGATAGCTGACCCAATTAGGTCAGGCAGCAGTGGTGAGTCCAGCAGCAGACAGTGTGTCGATAGTCAACGCAGAGTGTAGCCACAATGTGCCATTTTTAGGTCGACTCCCTCTGATCAACTGTCCCACATTTCTACCTTAATGAGCCTGTTTGTGTGTGTGTGTGTGTGTGTTTGTGTGTAGGGTGGACAGGCACTGCGAGTATCTATCTGTTCCTCTGTCGGTGTGTGAGACTTTGAGTGTGTGTGTGTGTGTGTGTGTGTGTGTGTGTGTGTGTGTACGGTCTGTGTTGTGTGGTCCCACAGTGTGCGTTATTTCAATCTTGTGTGTCTTACACTGCTAATTGTGAATTCTTGTACACATTCTGCACCCTTTACAGACAAGCTAATACCTTTTCTGCCCTATGACCCCCATTACCAAGTTCAAAAAATGTTCATGTATGCAATTATTAAATTGTCAAGTTGTCACAAAGGTTTTAATAAGGCTAACTTTTGTACCCTATTTTAAGTCATGAAAATATCACAACCTTATAAACCACATGCCATCAGTTTTTCAACCTCTCCAACTGCATGTCATGTGACCTCAAGTCGGGTCTTGACCTCAAAATTGAGAAACTCTACACACTATATACTGTTAACTCTCAAAATGTAATGTAGGTCTTACATTTAATATCACACAGGTCTTGCAAGAGTAACAACAAATCACTTTAATTATCTACAGAGGAGGTGAGCAGTTAGTCTGAGCTCTGACATGAGGTAAAGGTAAAAGTAATCCACAGAGATGTCTGCAGTGGTCATCAAGGGATTTCTATTAAGTGCAGAGCGGAAACCACAGCAGGGACAACCTGACAGAAATATGTCACTAGGATGGAATTCATGAATCATGAATGTTAATGCTGAGTCACGTCTGGTGTCTGTGTTGTGTGGGGAGCCCATGATAGTGATCTTTTCCATCAGTCTCACTGCTACAGCTTTGTTATCATTCATTCTTTGCTCTGGTGGTTTGACCCTTCTGACCCTAGACGACGTGGATATATTCTTAGCTCTGTCTTGCCCTGCATCCAAAGCACGCAAGGAGCACATTTTAATTGTTTGTATTGATCACAGAGAGGGGATATTGTCTCAGTCTTGCGTGGTAGGAATCCAATTATTCCCTGTGCCCTTCAGCTGAAAATTAGCTTTGACAGTGTGACTCACTTCATGACTCCTTTTGATGGCCGTACTGTCAAGAGACACTGTACAGGCATTTATTTATTCTTCTACTTTTAAAGCTTGACAGGCTGCACTTTCATCAACTGCCTGCCTCACCTTCAGTTGGTACTGATTATCAAAACTGCCGAACATATTTTCCAAATCTGGTTTTGGGAGGCTTATTTTTTCTCAAGAAACCAAGTTGGCATTGTTTCCAATTATCACAAATAACACTTAATTAATGAACTGCTTAATCATTTACTGTAGACAACTGATTTCACAGCAGGAGGAATTCCTTTACTAATAAAGTGGGCTGTAATAATGCCAGACACTGTGTTACTTTTACTTAAGGGTGTAATTACTAAAGAGGTGTTTCAGAAAAATCATCTGCAGACAGCAACAGAAGATAATGTGACCACTCCAATGAAAACCAAATGATGAGGCTTTCTGCTTATAGTATAGTATTATAAATCAATAATCAATAATGTGCCAACAACCTAGACATTTTATTAGCACCTAATGTGAATAGCGCATTCCTTTATCAGCACAATCAGAGTTAAATCTTATAGCTTTGATTAAGGAAGGAGTTATAACTGTCAAAATATCACTTCAGATACAGGTAGCCTCTTCTCTAAGGCCCTGAAGCAACATCCTCTCTTTCACTAGAAACAGGAGGATATAAGGGAAACTTGACCTTTATAGTAATTTAGAGAAATTCCAGGTCTAAAAGATGACACCTGTGTAAAAAAGGCAACCAGTATTCTCATATGCCATCCTTGTGTTATTCTACAGCTACAATATCAATGAATTTGACAGTAATACTATAAAGGTTTAAGTTAATCTTTACCTCTTTTACCTCTTAATTACCACTCTGTGTCTGGAAAGAAACTTTTCTTACTTGTGACTTCCATTATAGAGCTAAATAAGTGTTGCGAGTAGTTCTTTGTTGTTGCCATCCAAATGTATGTGTCCACTAGGAGGTGATATCATGAATCTGACAGATTTTTTTAATGGGATTACAGCTGCTGTGTTCAGAAGAATGTTCTTGTCTTCTCACTGATTCAAGCACGACAGCAGACCCTGCAAACACAGCTGAGTTAGAGGCAAAGCACATCACATTTAAAACTCTGACATCAAGCTTTCATCTGTATAGTTTCACAGTTTTGTAATGAATAATAGAATGGTAATTAAAGTTTAGGTTGCAAAAAAAACAATGGGTTAGGGTTAGGTTTTACGGTATGGGTTAATGGTCAGTGGCCATTGAATTAAAGCCATTTCCGGACGATATGGGCAAGAATTATATCAAGATAAAAGAAATTCATATCAGTCTGTATCTATAATTAGTTATTATTTTTACTACTGTGTATATCAAATTATATTAGACTTTAGTTATATTGCTGTTAATTATTGATTATTGACAAATTTAATTGCAATTATTATTGATGTTGTTTATTGCCCAGTCCTAGTTTGTAATCCACAACAAGAGACATGAATTGATGAAGAAAGCAGCAGCACATAGGCATACTGTAGTATATTGGTACATTAAGAAGCACATTGGTACAACAACGGATAATGAGACACACTGAGGATAGACAACATCGCATATGTTCCTTTTAGATGTGAATCTGGTGGGTTGGTAGACGGCAATATGCTTAAACACCAACATCTAAAGCCCATATTCACAAATCACAATTTGTCTCATAGGGCTTTAACAAGGTGTGACATCCTCTGCCCTTAACCCTCAAAAAGAGGAGGGAAAAACTACTAAAAACCCTTTTAACAGTAAAAAGAACTCACAACCTCAGAGAGGATGTGACAGAAGTCCAATATATGTCAAGTGTAAAGGAGAACATCATCAAGATAAGGGTATTAGCAGCATTGCTAAGAATAAACATTTTGAAGCATAACTAGAGGTGAATTAATTGATGGATTATTGTCAGTAATGGTCGAGTATCTAAGGAGAAATACTATCAAGCAGTCCTGCTGCAATCATATTCTATGGTCAGCAGCCAGCACGATCATGATCCACCATCAAGATCGGATGCCACTATAGTCCACAGTCAGTGTCCACTGCCGCCATTAGGATCCACCATCAGCTGCTACCTCGATCGTGGTCCACCTCCATTTATCAGATGCCAACACGATACAGTATCCACCATATTGGATCCACCATTACGATCTCTGATACGCGGTCCATAGATCATAATCCACGATGTGGCCGCAGCCGCGGCCCTGGATCTGCGGACGATAAGGCAAAGGGACACCGGGGAAGAAGTGAATTCAGTAACATGTATTTATGAGATATAGATTTCTTTGATGTGATTAGGATTGAGAAGAGGAAGGACAAACTGGAAAGAGGAGCTCTGTGTTTTTCACTGGCTAGGCCAGTTGTGTTTGTACATTATTTGTGCTGTATGTAAATAAAGCTTTGACTCAACATATACCTTGTTCATGTTTTTTCCCCTCTACAATATGCTCAACATATAACATCAAGCATCACATGAATGAATGTATAGTCTTCAGTAATTGCAGTGCTTCTGGTAAAGGCTTGCTAATAATTAATAATATATATATATTAATTAACGTAAATATATGAATATATACATTATTAGTAAAAATACACATATATTAATTATTATTCTTAGTAATATTGTGTGGGAGGGGTTTACACACGTGTGTATTATAATGACCCAGGGTGACCAATAGCAACAGATCCACCAGCCAATCTCAAGTGACTTTTCGTTTCAAAGGTCTGTGGTTTAATCCAATGGTGAAGTGAGATAAATTCTCACAAGCGATTTTGCTGCGATGCAAATGTTAATTAGATCACACTTTCACTCCGCGACTCCCCGGCAGCACTGTGATACCGGGTCATATCTGTGTCATGGACGAACCCAGAATTCGCATCCTGTAAACGGGCACTAACGGCCAGGAATTAGGCGAGTTTGAAGGCGTTTGCAGTGGAATGGAAGCTACCTATTTATTCTGTTTTACAGATACGATCAACATATTATACCTTTCTGTAATCCTGAAGATGTTTTCTAACCACAACAGCAGAAAGAATGGATCTATCATACTCAGACTGTTAATAATCTGGGACAGGTCACTATGGAATCTTGGACACTTTAAATCACTTTACCTTTATGTATGCCAAGCTCAATATTGCCTATTTTTAAAAAGCATTGGATAAGCTGAATAAGAAAATGCATTTATTCACAAATATGTAATTAATTCATATTGACATGTAAAAGTCCTATATTCATTGGACACTGGTTTTTCGAAAAAGAACAGGGTTACTTGCACGGAAAAAATATCTATGATGGACTCACTCAGGCAGTTAATGCCTAAAATACATGTGATGATAATCTTATGTTGGGCTTGTGTACATGGATTGATGTATGGATAACTGGTGACATTTGGTCAAGTTAAATATTTGTATTAGCTTCCCCCACCATTATTTCATCTCTACCTTCTATGTAAAGTCCCTTGAGATCATGTATATTACGATTTGATGCTATACAAATAAAATCTAATTGAATTTAATTAAACTGTAAGACCAAACTTGAATAAATATGAAATCAATGTACTGCATTAAATCATAGCTCAATTCCTCACTGCTCGTTCTCTTTTCAGAGTGAATGTATATGCAGTTATATGATGTTCTGTCTGTCTAACAGCAACATATCACGGGTAGAAGAGACGTCGTCGTCCGTTGCTTACAGTAATGGAGTAACTTGGAAAGTCTGGCGAGGAACTCATCAAGGCCAAATTTTTTATTGGTATAGTCATTAGTTAAAAACAGTCCATAGTTCATAGCCTTCTGATTTCAAATGTTTTTACATCATTTCAGCAAGGATGTCGGTCATCATCAAGGGAAAAAGTGGTTATTGATGTGTGTTCCAAATGTCAACTTACTGCATTTCTATTCTGAATTTCTTACAAAGCTATTGCACTTTACAGTGATACTTCATTGAAAATGTAATCTCTGCAGATGTACACGTTTGTCTGTTTAGTCAGACTGTTTGAGTGATTTTCTGAAAGCTCTTGAAATTGTTAAAAAGTATTGGCCACACTGTTGAGCATGAGGCCAGAGATTAATAAAATAATGTATGTTCTGTCATGGCAGTGGTTTCAAAATATACAAGCATTGCAGGCTAGCTGAAATATACATACATAAAAGGGTATGTTTCTGTAAAAACATCTGTTTCTTATATTGAAAGAATCGTATTGGCAAAAGTAGCTCATGTTAAAAATACAACAAATCCATAGTATAATAGTGCTGTACAGTAGATCAAATAATATTAAAATATAACTTCGAAATGTTGGGATATAAAGTAAATAAAAGCTAGTTAATATCAATATTTTCTAAGTACAATTTACTAGCAAAATGTGAGTACATTTTATACCTAAGGGTGAAAATTGCCAGTAAAATCTACATAAGTATTCTTTATCTACCAAATCTTACTAGTAAGTAAACTTAACTTGAGGATTTCACAATTAAAAATTATTTATTTAAGTAAATGTCACTCCAATTTGCTTAAGGCTTCTGCAAATTCCCTCGAAAAATTACATTTTCAACCAGGTTGACATTTGTTAAGTTATTAGGGGAATACATTGATTTATATTTTGCTAATATTACAGCTGGCTCTATGCTACACAAAGGACTGGAGATGCACGCCTTCCTAACTTAAGTAAAGCAATAGAAATCAGGCAGTTTTAACAGTAAAGATAATCATGGGGTTTGTTAAACAGTATCAATGTTGTGTGAGAGTGTGACAGCGACCTCTGACAACTGAAGATCAGTTGACTACCAGGAACTCTGTCCAGGTGCTCCTTGTTAGACTTTTCCCCTTCGCTCCTCCCAGCCAATATCCTGAAAGAGAAACAAAGCCGACCCAGAACCAAGGCCGAGACTATACTCAGACTACCAACACATGTGACACATCTGCTGGTACTGGGTGGGATGCCTTTATAGTATACTTTCCTTTCCCCAACAATTTTATATCTTTCTTGTTTTTCCTCCCTATTTAAAACATAACCTGGCCATTGATGAATTGATTGATCAAACCATGTATCCCATACAGCACCAGCATAGTTCACAAACTGTTGTGTTCTGACCTAATCAAAGTCAAAGTAAACCTTATTGTCAATTCTGCCAGATTTACATGTTATTTGCTTCTAAGATAAGATGTGAAAAAAAGTTGAACCCCCCTTTATATTTATGGTAAATCACAGAGGGAAGTGAATGTGAGAACTGTGCACTGTCATACTGCATTTACTATACTTTAATTAAATTTCCTCAAAATGAAGATTCATTTAGTCATTGGTCAACAGGTTTTAAAAAAGGGCCAACTTCTTGCAAAATATGGCGATGGAGTCATGGTAGCAAGGTCCTGGCCAAAACATTCACTCATCATGAGTAAAGGCCAATTTATGCCTCTACAATTTTCTAAAACGGATAGATAAGACCGCCCTATCCGTCATGGAACGCCCTCTCCGAGCGCCTCGGACAGCTTTTCGTGCACCTCTGATTTTTCTAACTGTCCGTGTTTATTTCGGAGACCCAAAGGACAGACCTTGGCTGTGATTGGTCCGCAAACGACATAATTTCCGTATGACGTCATTTCCGTATTTGACATTTCCGGACCTCAAACTTCCTGCTTCCTTCCCTGTGTCACATAAACCCAAACACAACTATGATTCTACGATTAATGTGACGTGTGTGTTAAGCCAGCGGAGTTGTCCGGCTGACGGTGCTCGTTAGAGCACTGACGGCATGTGTGCACGGTCACATACGGTTATAGCAAGCTTTCATAACGGCGCTAGCGTGCTAGGCTAGCGGGCTAGGCTAGCGGGCTAGCCACCATGCTAACTGCGGTGGTAACATTGCAAAAACCCGCCGTCACGACTTTAATTCCACTTCTATCATGACACTGTTTCTATAATACCGTCAGGTTAGAAGCAAACACTGGATAGTAGTAGTTAGTGTCGGGAGTCCCTGCTGACTGTGTGTGGAAGCTGGGGGGAAGCTAGCTAGCTCCGTGTAGCCTCAAGCAGATTCAAGCTTTGGAATCAGCAACACAGTTCGGAAACAAGACCGGGGAACCGCTGCGCTAAGAAACGATAACATCAGCATTTTGACCCGCTGGGTGTCACTTTATTTAGTTCTGTTAGTTGCCATGGTTCAGTGTGTGGGAGGCCAGCGACAGAGGTAAACAAACACACGTGGACTTCTTCTTCCCATAAATGGGGTAGGCTTCTCTGAGCTCGTCTTCCGTTGCGCCACCTATGGGTTTGGCGGTGAATTGTTTTCAACGTACAGTCGTCGGAGAAGTAAAAATCAAAAAGACTCTCCGCTCTCCGTGCAACCCTCTCCGAGAAACGGATACGTAGAAGCATAATGGAGCCTTCAGTCTCAGCTGTCAATCATGACATTGCGCCTTATAGGTTTAAATATGTCAACAATGAGCACTTGAACATACGTCAGTGTTATAAGAGAGTGTAGAGGGACATTAATCATTTTTAGAAAATATTTTCTGATGTGTACTTTAACAATTTAGTTAATTTCAATATTTTTTAAGCACAATTTACTAGCAAAATGTGAGTACATTTCATACCTAAGGGTGAACATTTCCTTAAGTATTCTTTATCTACCAAGTCTTACTAGTAAGTAAACTGTACTTGAGGATTTATAAAAACTTACAAATAATTGCTGCATGGAAATTGTTACCAAGCTTTTTTAAAGTAAATGTTACTCAAAATTTTGTATGTCCCATCCACTTACATGCAGGAGGCATGATTTATTACCTACGCTGCAGCTAGCCCTGAGACCTTCTGAAGGTGGATGTCTGATGTAAGTTTGACTTTTACCAGCACCAACACATGCTTGTAAACTATATCACAGAAAAAGCTCAAAGCTTTTCCCTATTTATTCAACAATTTAGTCAAAAGGCATACAGTATCTTTTCAGGAGGCAGTGATGAAAGGAACAGCCTTTTCACTTCACTTGTACCCCACTTGTATGTTTCTCTACACTGTTCATTCCAGAACAATGTAGATAAATTGAGAGATGGCACAGGGTCAGCCTGATGATCAGGGGCTGTGGCTTTCCCACAATTCAAAGACTATGTAATGTAACCAATACTTTTGAAGAATACATGAAGGCAGAGATGTTACACAAAAGCACCAAGTGAACATAACAAAGGCAAAAGTACATTATGTTGCATAAATGTATAAGATTTTGTGAGCATAGTCTATACAAAAGGGTTAAGGTTAGGGTAGATACATAGATTATACATTTCAATACAAACAAATGTATTATGTAATTTTGTCTAAGGAGTCCAAGGAGACAAATTTGAAACATAATGGTTTGCAGCTGTTTTACCTATTCTGTGTGTGTTTGGCAGAACTATATACTCACAATAGTCTCACAATGAAATTTAAAGTCTTAAGATGTTATGATAAAAGTGGACATTACATGCTATGAAAATGTATTCCTTAAAACAAAGAAGAAATATAGTGTGTGATACATTTCCCATTGAGTAAGAAGAGTTTCCTGTATTTCATTTAATTCATCAAATTATTAAAATAATTGTGCTGCAGTGACAAACTATTTTTGTATTAAAGTATTGTGGCATTCAGGCTAAGAGGATCAGGTTGTGTTCACAACAATTAGAATAGGAAGATGTCTGATAAATGCAAATTTTAACTTGACCGATTGTCAGTTAAAAACACGGATTTAAGACTCTCCGAATCCGGCTGCTCTGTTACAGTGTTATGTTCAACCCTCAGTTAGCAGCAGACCTGTGAGATGTCAATAGAATAGCTTGTCTCATTACTGCTCGAGGGTTGGCATTAAGTATGCAAATAGCCAACTACAAAGCAGAACTTAAAAAACCTTAACAGCTTCGTCAGCTCAAAACTAGAGCTCACATTTTATCAGGAAAGGATGAAGTGTCTTTAATAGAATAGATTCAGTCCTTGTAGGGCTGTGATTAGTAAAGAATATATTACAAGTACAGAACAACAACATATTGCTGCAATGGACATAAATCCTTAATGCTGCATAAAGTTAGCTTGTTTTGGAAACAGAAGAGAATCCTGCCAAGAAGATTGGGTGTATCCTCAACATTAGAATAATATAAAGAGAGAATTAAGGTTACATATAGCTTATACTATAAGCTATATCCCTATAAGCCTTATAGGGATCAGTAAAAGGAGCTGATTAACTAATAGCTATCTGCACAATTTAAACTGATTTCAGGATTGCATAGGAACATGACTGATATTATTCAAGGAAAGGTTGCATATCTATTCAAGGGAATATACAGTATATAGTTTCCTATTTCCCTCCCACATCCTGTGTGATCTTATTTTTAAAGTCAAGTAGTTTTTGTTTGTGTGAAATAAGTTAGTCTGCAGTGAGCTGTACTCTTTTCAGCAGGGGAGGTTAGAGGACAGCTGTCGTGACTCACCTGTTTTTACCTCAATGCCTCCACCACTGGCCTATTCTATTTCCTCAGTCTCCACCTCAGATACCTCTTCCAACATCTGTTCCAGTGGCTCTACTCGCTTTCACCCTCCCCCTTTCTTGATCCCTCTCCTCTGTAGCCCCCTCTTGATGTGCCTCCTATCCCTTTCTGAACCCCACATTTTCCTCACTCTCTCTTTATTTGACTTGATTTATCTGAGGTCTTGCTTTTGACCCATCAAAAACCTTAAGTTTCACTCTCCACAAAGCCTCAGAGGGACCAAAGCAGAGGATATTGATTGAAGTCAATAGTGAAGTCTGTGTGTGTTTGTGTTTGTGTGTACTAGATCTGTTGCATACTGTCAGGCAAAAACATCATCTTCGTTCTCAAAGACCTGTGAACACTGTACACACCTTTAATATATAAACCCAAAAATGGATGCTTGTCAAGTTTAAACTAAAACAATTTCCTTTACCTAGAAAGCTGTCATTTGAGTTATATTTGCAAGGTTTTCACCCAGCACCTCAGTGTGTCACCAAGACAGACAAATGGATTTGAACGTCAAACTTTCTAAGAATCCTCCAGACCATGACAGCCATTGTTTAGGTGTATTATACTCCCTCGATGGAGAGGGCTTCTTCTTCTTCTTTTATTGTCACACACATGCAGCTCTACAAAAGGGAAAAGCCACAGCCACTGTTTATCTGTGATCATCTTAGGTCTAGAAAGACTAAATGCCACGGTTATTGACAGGTTTCAGTGTAATGCCATGTTGAAATGTGTACTCAAACTGTGGTGAAGAACCAACCAGTATGATAAGATTCATATCAAGATGTTTCATAAATCAATAAAATAAATCACAAATGTGTGCATATTGAACTATTTGGCTACAGCCTTGATTTGGTGAAATTGATTCCACTATGTGTTTGGAGCTGTTTCGAAATGTGTAAAAAAAAAAAAATTCAAGCAAAATTCACTTCTCTGTGCAATTGTTATCATTAGCGTTTTTACTTCATGTTGCTGCCATTTCTAACCAGAGTTCCATTTATCATGTAAACTGACTGCAGCCAACAGATGTCAAACAATATGAGAGTAGCAAGTGGTTTTGTGGTGTTGTAGAGTCTGACAGCAGTGGGAATAAAGGAGCTGCGGAAGTGTTGCTTCTTGCACTGTGGGTGGAGCAGCCTGCAGCAGTCATGTATGGGGTGAGAGGTGTTCGCTAATATCCTCCTCTCACCCACTTCCTCAGTGAAATGCAGAGTGCACCCCAGGAGCGAGCTGGCTCTTCTAACCAGTTTGTTCAATCTTTTTCTGTCCTTCTCAGTGCATCTGCACAGCCAGCATACAATGGAGTAGAACACTGCAGAAGCCACCACAGTGTAAAAAGTAATTAATGGTGTCCTGCTATTTGTATCTTTCATGCATTAAGATCCATTCTCCATCCAGACTGCATCTCATGCAAGTAACGTGACTTTGTGGTAAAACTCTGCTCATTGCAGTCTTATGGGTGGCTGTCTGATTGTGTGACAGTTTTCAGAGGCTGTGGATTAGCTAAGTAGAAAAGATGTTAGTTCACAGACCACCAGATCACAGCTTGGCACAGGCTCCTCAGATGGTGACTTGGACCCAGCAGGGCATACAGGAAGTGCAGAGCTCATGGTGCCTCAGCATGAGCAGAAATTAATTTACAGTTTTATGCACACACGTTAAGTCAAGAAGAATGGGTAGGGACAGTAGGGACCGATGACAATGTGGTGCTGAATTAACCCTGCCAATAGCAACAGCATCAGTTTTAAGCAGCAACAATGACTTGCCAGATTTGTGTGTTTTCTGCAAAATGTTATAATTAAGAGTGAAAGACCAGAGTATATTGGGAACTATGAACTATGACCTGGCAAAACTCAACTTAAACTACACTAGGAATTGACCAGTTCTAGCAGTTGCAAAAGGGCCTCATAGGGGAGCTGGTGATGGTCAATGTGGTCTAAAGATTTCTAGTTACACATAATTGAAAATGTTTTCATTGGACAAAATTAAGATCAGCTGATGTATTTGAATTCCACTGGTTGAGGTGAAAATGAAAACTGCGACTGAACTTTAGCCTAAGTTTGAGCATCGCTGTGACTGTCATGAAACTGCTTGTTGCCATATTCAAAATAAAAGAACAGAGCTGCAGAGTCTCACATGAAATTTGAAAATTGCTGACATAAGAAGATTCATCTCTTCAAAATTTCTATTTATAGAAAAAGATTTATATCAGGTATGAGTAACTAGTGATACAAGTCCAGTTTCAGGAAATTCAGAGCATATTTACAAACACATTCAATTAAACTTTCTGCAAGATCGGGCTATAAATGTGTTCATGTGTTTGAACAGATGTGCATATGAATAGGAAAAGAGATAAGGAACAAGTGTGTCATTTTAACCTCCAGCTAATGATAATCTGCCCCTTGTAAACAGTCACCAACACACAGGGTGTAAATCCACAGAATGCAGTGTCCCTGGCACTCAGTTTATATTAAGCTTACACCAACATCTCCTCAGTGATGCTTGAAAATAAGATTTAAGGAACGAACGATGTAATAAAAATCCCAAATATAATGTCGTTTTTAATTGCAGCATGGTCAGCAACTCGACTGCTGACAATCATCAGTTTTACCCTCTCTACCTTCTCCTCCAGTTACTACTGAACCACACTGTCAAAATGCACTTCACACTGTCGGAACATAAACATAGAAACTAAAACTGAAACAAAGGAATACATTACAGCTGAATAAGATCTGCCATGAGCAAAACTATCTGCCATAAAACACAATCTTCATTCTCAAGGCCGCCTGTGTGTGAAAAACCCATTACTGTAAACAGTCCAGCTGGTAATCCATTCAGAGGCCCTGGAGCTTCAGTATGTATCAGCACAGTGCAGAGCTGAGTTGCTTTAACAGGTCCTGTGACGCTTGTGAAGGTCTGAAAAAGTCCATCACCTTGATGTAATCAGCCCGAGATCCCTCAAAGTCCCTCCACTCCCCAAGGATGGGCTATTTTTAGCTATGCATACTGTCGTCATGGAAGGCAATGTTGAATTCTCAGTCTCTCAATCTCTCTGACATGTTTGGCTGCATTCCCAGCAAATCTGGTAAAAATTAAGTTTGGTAGGCCTGCTGATACCTATGTCTCCCAGAAGATGAATTATGAAATCATGGTGATTCCCTGACATTATAGCTCTTACAGCATTAACAGCAGGTTGAAATTTTCATTTATCCAGCCAAATATCTTAACATCTACCAAATGGAAAGACAGATCTTGTTTTATGTACAGACATTTATGATTCCCAGATGATGTATCCTAAAGACTTCAGATATTCATGTAACACCACAGTTGTGAATTCTGTGAAATGTCTTAACATCTGGAGAACCAAGCTTGCTGTTGAATTTGTGACGCACATTCATCCCGCATGATGAATTCAAATAATTGTTTGATGGCTTCATCACCATCTGGGTCAAAATTTAGTTTGTCCAATATCTTAGTTTGTGACTGCAAAACTAAAGACATTTCATCTGCCTCATCTGTACTTTGAATTAAGTGTTCATAGCAAATGCTAGCATGCAAACAAGTTAAAGTTACTTACTCAAACATAAAAACTGTTAACCAGTAAGTATGTTGACATTAATATTTCCCTCAACGCAGCCACATAGCATGGCAGTAGACCTTTAGTCTTGTTTCATTGCAATTTGTGTTTGATTCAAAGACCTGCCATACACACATCTATCAAAATGTTAGCATTATGACATAAACCAAAATAATCAAATAGGGAGTAAGCCTTTCTGTTCTTCCTGGGATCATATTCCTCTTCTCAATGGTTCATGAGTCTGCAGAAGACTCTCACTGTCACAACTTTCATCACATTAATTGTTAATTGTTAATTAATTGTAAGAAACCAATTGAGATGCATCTTGTTTCAGAGGGGGTTCCAAACACTTTCATGCAGAATAGTACAAGGCACAACAATATGGAGCAGTTAGTAAACAAATAGATAGAAAACCTTTATTTAGACAGGGTATAAACCAATGTTGAGCAGAGCTCCCGTTTACATTGGTGCCCTTACAATACAATACAAAAATTACAATACAGAGGAGTAAAAATGCTATAAAAAAAAGGGATGGGATAGCCACAAAAAAGAGGAGCATTCATCAACTTATACTTCCTTAAACAAAAACTTAAACTGTTCTAAGGTTAAAAAACGATCTAGCCTAATGGAGTCCTGTAGTTAATTCTATATATGAGGACCGTAGTATCTGAATGCAGTTTACCCAGTTCCGTGCTGATGAAGGGTTTGTCAAGAGTTATGTGTTATTGAAAAAAGGAGTGTGGTGATCCATATTTCTAACTTTAAATAAAATGATAGCTTATTAAGCATAACTTTGTAAATATAAATAAAACTGTGTTGTTCCCTACGTGTGGCAAGTGAAGGCCATGCTGCTGTCTGGTACAAGGTACAATGATTGGTCGGATAACTGTCACCTTTAATAAACCTTAGGGAACTGTGATATAAAGCATCCAGTGGCTTGAGAGTATTTGTAGCAGCATGCATGTCAATCACATCTGCGCAGTCTAGCACTGATAAAAATGTTGCCTGCCCAATCTGCAATCTATTCTCTATAAAAGAAATCCAATTTAGATTTCAGCTTCGAAGGGTTATCACCATAGACTGTATATAAAGAGGTCATCACTTAGTCTTCCCATGACGTCCCCTAATGGATAACCACATTGCTGATTCATTCATTAAATGCCCCGTGGGAACACGCATTGTAACGCTGCCCTCTACTGGTCATGTCGGAACCTCTCTGTCATTCCTTTGGTATGTAGTAATCTAAAATTCTCACTAGTGTTAAATGTGACTCTTTAGCTCTATATTCATGTCGCTACCTGTAAACAACAGATACGATCCCCCTGAGCATTGTTGTTATAAAGATCTCTCTGCAGAGGTAGGCACCACTGCTTGGTAGTTTAATGCTTGTTTTGATTCTGGTGTCGATTTGCATATACAATGAAAACAAGATGGGTGATTATGTGGGACAGCACATAATAGAGGAGTGGAGGACGACACACAATAATTTATATGGACTTTAAACAACCTGTCAGATAAGTATGAGGAGACCATTTCAGAGCAGTGCCAGAGATACTGACCCAGTTTCCTAATCTGTCAATTAGAAATGCATGATTAATTGTGTCGAAGGCAGCAGATAAATTAAGAAGAATTAAAATGGAGAATTCACCTTGTCTGCCCTCATTAAAATGTCATTAGCGACATTAGCCAGGTTTAAATTTGTCAAATATGTTATTTCCCTCCACTAGCTTGAGAAGCTGGTGGGCAACGACTTTTTCAAGAATATTTGACAAGACTAGTGCTCTTAGAGACAAGGGCTCGGTGGGATAAATAAGACTTTTTTAAAAATGCAATCAAACATTCATAGCTTTCACCAAAGTCTTTCAGATGCAAAGGAACTTGTTGTCAAGCTGTCGCTCATCATCTAAAATTAGTTAATTCCCCAAACAAAAAGACCAATTAAGTCTTTGTGCACCAAACCTCACAGTTGTATTGTGTGGACCTATCTGTAAGCGCAGTTGTGGGTGGCATTTTTGAAGGGTTAGGTAATTTTTGTTTTTTCCTAAGAGAGAGAAAGGGGCAAAGTAATCATGTTCTCAATGTTACACAATACTTGTATTGATACACTAATTGGTAAATAGTTCATTTGCACCTAACTAATGCTTTGCTTCACATGTAAATATTAATAGAGTCTCCTAATGGGGATTGTCTACAGTGCCAGCAGCTCAGAGCCAGAGTGCAAGAACAGAGCGAAAGTAAACATGATTTGAAGACAGCTGAAATGTTTCTGCTGCTTTTTCTCTCTGTTTCCCCTGTGCACACTTCTTCTCGTCCTTTGAGATCGGTCACTAAATGTATTCTGCCTCTTCCCACTTCCATTCCCTTGTTTCTCCCCCATTCCAACCTCACAGCTTTTTTTCTCTGTTCAAACTGTGTTTTGTTTTGTTATCTTCAACACCTCGGGACTGGACAATAAAGAGGCCAATCACAGTCAATTTGAAAATTGAACTCCCTCCACCTCTTATCACAGAGGCAGAGGGAATGCAATAGAGGCGGAAATTTGAAAACAGCTGGCGCAACACTTACATCTAGTGGTGGTACTTTAAATGGCAACTGAGAACCACGTAACCCATGCACACATGGTTTAACCATGACCAGCCCTCTCAGTGTCTGAGCTGTTATAAGAACCCATCTCTCCAGGATAAGATGATGGCATTCACAGGGATAAAGCAGCTATTTAGAATCACTTAAATAAGTCAAATGGGCCATGGAAAGGCAGCAGTGACTTTTCCTCCACTCTGTATACGTAACCATGTCTGCCTGTATTGACCCCTGGCTGTCCTACTGTGGGATGTTCCAAAATAAGTTCCTAACATGGCTGTTCCCTCTATATATCTGCGTTGACTCGTAAAGCTCATCAAGGTCCATTATTCTCTGAAATCATCAGCCTTAACCACTGTCGCCAGTGTAACTACTGCTTCATCACTCTGTCCCTGTTTGATCCAATCTGTGTTTGTAATCGTGTTTTTACTGTGTTTTCCTTTGTGAATCTCATCCTCATAAGAACCAGGATCTTCAACTTCATTTCACACTCACACAAAATGCTACCAGAAAGTTACTCCAATCCTTTCTCTGCAATACAAGTGGTTGCCTCTTCTTCACCTTTGCCGTGCATAATTTAACACACGTTACTTCAGCCCCCTCAGGATCAGCTTTTGCACAGCTTCCATTCGTGTTTTGTCAGCCTTGCTTTTCCCTCTCTTCTTTCTGTCCACAAGTTTACTCACATGTTAACTTTCTTTATCAAAGATTTAAAGCCTATTCTCTCCCAAACAGCAGTGGTAAGACATGAGCATCACTCTTCTTTAGAACTGGAGGAAGAAGGCTGACCAACAACATCAACACCAGGCCTCCATTACTCTCCTATCTCTCTCATGGCATCCACAAGCCTCGCTCTAAACGTCCTCTCTGGGCAGGGGGTTTTCTGTTCTCCTCAATACACATGCAACAACACGATTCTGCTGACAGCTGTTTGAAGTTGCTCCAAGTCGAGGACTACTACTGCTGCTGTGTTTAGGAAAAAACATTTAAAGGACATTAGGCGGCTTGGATCTGACTTCAAATGGAAACTCAATCAGGGTGTGAAAAGCCTCTGACTGTGCAGCAGCTCGCACTATTCGCTGTTACTTTGAGTCTAGTTCTATTTGAGACAGACGGCCAATAAAAGGCCAACGAGTTGTGAGGATCGACCTTGTAAACATTAGATTTGTGGTCGAGACAAATGGTGGGAGATGTTTGCTGTTGGTTGGATTTCATGTGCCAAGTTCATGATTGTAAACCCGACCTGAAATGTGATAAATAATCAGGGTGAGATAAATTGAGGTGGACTAGAGGGTGATCTAGAGTGCACGAAACTAAAGGTTATTATGTACTAGAAGGTAATTATTAATTGGGTGAAAGAGTTAAGATGACTACGTTTGTTCTGGACTGAGTTGAATGGAGCTGAGACAGTCTGGCTGAGCCTGTGCTGAGTTGGGAGGAACTAAAAACCGCTGAGTTTTGCTAAACTGGTATGAGCTAAATCTCTCTGGTTTGGGATGGCCTGGGTAATGCTGGCTGGGCTACATACAGCTGGGGTGATGAGATTTTCACCTCTTTTTCAGGGATGAGAGCAAAAGCCAGATGATGTCATTGTCATGGTAACAGCAGTCACTGTTTGAGACTACAGATTCAGACCTTGCACTGGTTACAGGAAGCTGCAGCAATCCATCAAAACTCTAAATCCTTTATTATCATACCCTGGGGATGATACAATTCTACCTCCTACCTCCTATGCATTCATCCTGTCATTAAAGGACCTAAGGCTACCCCACAGGTCTCTGATGTGCACATGTATATAATATATACATGCATATTGCATATACATATATACGTGTGTGCCTGTGTGAAATCATGCATGCATCAGTGTGCATGTCATGACTGTATGTGTAAGAGAGATGGAAGTAGGAGATTTGCCTCATTACCTTCGCCACCAGCCAGAATCCCCCTTGTGCTAGACTCACAGCCAGATGCTGGGGGCCTGGTGGCCCAGGTCCTGACTAGACAGCTGCCTGCATAGATGCCTGACACATTCATGACGACTGGTGGTAGAAGATTAGACCAAAATTCTTCTGCCCCTTGACTTATCTCACATAAACAGACGTATGCACATGCATACGAAGTTGAGCAGAGGCTGACCTGCTACAGTGATCCTTGATATGTGATGGTTGTCCAACATGTTGAACCTGTCTATGAATATTTTTAATAATGTGATTTGTTACAGAATCATTTCACTCTTTTAAGATTCTTCAAAATGCAACTCAATCCTCAGTCTTTAAAATATGTTGATTCTTTCATGGATTTCTTGTTTCACATTGTGCTTTCCTTTTAAAATTGTCTTAAATTGGGTCACAAATTCAATATTGTGAATTTTGACCTCAACTTCATTTGGATGACAGGTCATAGCATCTGCTATGTTGTAACTAAAATGAAAGGAGACTGTTCTTAAAAAGGAAACAGGGGGACTGAAATTACATCCCATGCAGATTTGCGCAGCCTCCACTGGATGTGTGGTCATTAAAGATTTGTTCAGACACACAAGCCGCTGCCAATAGCCAAGGGGGTAAAGTAATCAATTAGGTTCACATGGTATTGCAGTAATTATGTACTCCAATTTACTCCTGGAGGGTGGAGAAGGGAAAGAGACGGGAAAGGGGGTTGGGGGGAGGGAGGGGGGTTGGGAATTTCATGCTACTCCAAACCACTTCCATCCATGTATCTCTCAGATCGTATCACATTATAGCACCAGTACACCAATTCAAACTGGCACGGAGGAAACCAGGTCCATATTACCTCCTAATTGGTCATTTCCAGGGAAGGCCTTGGTTTTCAAACCTACTTCCAGGACAGGGCTTTCTTAAACAAGCCAGGGCTTAAGACAGAGGCTACATCTGGGCAGCAGGCAGCCCGACAAGCAGGCTTTGATTGGGTTTGTCCCAGTAGTAAGTGGACTGATTGCAGGGAAGGCAGCGCATTACATCAGCTTTTAGTTTCCTATTAAGCTTATTTCGGAAGAGAAAGGTATATGCTGCAGGAGCTTCAAAATGTATGGGGAGACAGACAGGCTGAATGCATTTCAATCACAGTGTCCTTGACTGTGAAACTACACAATTCTCTGGTGCTACTGATTATAGGGCTGCCCCCCCTAACATAAGGTCTTAAGTGAATATCACAATATAGTGAATATTTTTTAAATGAGGAAAAACTGTATAACGCTTAGCTTACCACAGTTTACTTGCATGTATAACTATCTGTTGATTACAGGCATAGACAACAGGTCATCAAACATAAATGATTTGCTTTCCCTCACACATAAGATGCAACAGAGGAACCTAAAAATAATTAATAAAAAAAAACAAAGATGAATGCAGATTGGCCTTAATATGTAGTAATATTTAACACAGATATATTCAATGCAGCCATTGTGCAGAAGTATGCACACGTAAACACGTCTCTGCTGGGCATCCTGTGCTGCCAGATTTCAATCATATAACTGGCTATTGAATTTCTAGCTGCAGGTCACGGGTGATGAGCCGATCCATATCTAATAGATGCTAATGTGTAATTCCTGTGTGACTTCTCAGTGTGTGTGTATGCATGCATGTGTGTGTGTTTGTGTTCAGGTGCTTGGTTTGGTGTGTGCTATAATGACTCCAGGGAAATATGAGGATGCAGTGGTGATTGTCAAACAGTCAGTGAATCTGTGCACAGAAGGTAAACGTGGATCTTATTTCAGCCATATTTTATTGGCACAGGGACATGCTGAGCACTGGGGGGCAGTGTACTGTTGGACTGAACTCACCCATCACACTCTACATGGGTGAGCAGGTCTAACAATAGACTGACTGTTACACTGTTAGAGCCAGAGTTCTCCTCACCTCCATCAGCGGAAATCACTGACGGAATTTCTACAACTGGCCAAACACTGAGTGAGGCAGCCTCAATGCTAAAATCCTCAACAGTAAAATCCATCCACTTCACAGAGTTACACCAGTGTATGAAGAATTAAAAGGTTAACCAAACACATGTGAGCCTGGACAGCGTGTTTAGAAAGTCACACATCACGCAGAGCATAATGAATTTCTCAAATTAATTAAGTACAATGTGAGCACACTAGGTCATGTAAGGCAGTTTTGTGTAATTTCTTAGAAACATGAAGTCAAGAATATGAATAAGTGTCCGAAGTTGTCATGGGTGTGTACATATGTGTGTTCTTCTGGGTACAGCTCTACTGTAATAAAATCGGCAGGTGGCCCAGCTAGCCTTTTACCCACCCCATCCCCTCTGCCTTCCTCCCACTGCTCCACCGCAATGGAAAGCAGGTGTCCGACCCTGGTCTGGGGACAGAATTGAATTAATGTGCGAAAACAAATTACTCCATCAGCAGCGTCTAGAGGGGCCACAGTGACAGGCCTGCAGTCTCGTACAGCCCAACGCTGAGCGTGCTGTCACCTGACACTGGGCCGACCAGGCTAATATCCACACCTATTACACAAGGATTCATGGGAAAACAACAGCTGGTGCCAAAGGTGAGGATGAGAAAGAAGGGGAAAAGAGGAGAGCGGGGAGGAGAGTGGAGGTTATGGAGGACAAAGCTATATTCTAAAAATCACCTAGAGATCTCATGTAGCACATAGCTGCCTGTTTGTCTGTGGTGATCATTGAAAAGAGAGCGATTATTCCTCTTGATCTGCTAGGCTTTGAGGAAATGTTTTGTCTAATTGGAAGCGACGGTAGTCAATACACAGGCGGGATCCCTCCCTTGAATGACATGCCCAGCTCTAATACTGTCTCCAATTTCAGGATTACCCCGATAATAACCGAGGCAGCCATTTCAAATACACATACGCACACACTCACGGACACACTCACCATACACACAGACAGTTCTGGCACTGACTCTGTAGCAGGGCACACAGAGTAAATGTCTGAAATCATTAACTGCATTGCCTCCAATGAGGCTCTGTTGGCAGGGTGCTCATGAGAACCATCTAGAGGAGCTGTAAAAATGACAAAGTCAATATTGAAGATGACCGCAATTACAGGCTTTCAGGGGACTGAGGAGTCGTTGGTTTTCCTGAGTGAGAAGTGAGTCTGAATGTGTGCTGTGAACCTTTCTTTATCGTGTCTTTTATTATGGGTTAGCCCACATTTTGTTCTTGGATTAAAAAGTTACCAAAAGCACTTTTAATCACAGCATGTACAAATGAAATGTCCAGTGTCACTTTCTGGCACATTGTATTGTCCTCTGTCTCATTATCCTGTCTCCACACAGTTCATGCTCCCCGTTCACCATTCAAATAAAACGCCTGCTATCAGCAGCCTGATCTAGAATGCAGGATGGCTATATTTACAATTGTTTCCCACTGGTTTCTAGGCAACCAAGGGCTTTCCCCCATGATGAATGCCAAGCTTTGAAATGCCTCCCCCCCCTCCCCCCTTCTCAATCCTTGCTCTTTTTCACCCCCACCACCACTGCAGCTACCACTAACCCCTGGTTATCATATCATCTCCTATTATTATACCCTTTTCCCCCAAAATAAAGCAGCTGAACAGAAATGACATCCATGAGACTCTCTCGCCCTTAACTCGCCCTCTGAAAACTCTTTTCTAATATTTAATGATTTGTAACAAGCGTAAAGTTCCAACTCAACTCAACTTTCTGTCACCTCAAATATGAGCCAGGGAGATGGATGGGTTCGGACAGAGGCCATTGTATCCCATAAAGCTAACAGCCAAACTTTGATATTAAAGATTAAGCTCGCTTCAGGTTGGCACAACATGGCAAGGCGGCCCCATAATTTCAGCCCAATAATTTGTGAAAAAATGTGTGGAATGACATCAGCAGCTATCAAAACAAGAAAGAGCTGGGGAGGGGGGGATGGAGGGTGTCCTGGGGATTCTTGCTGGCCGACAATGACTGATTGAGTCAGGGTGTGGTGGCGATGAGCTTTAATGTTGGGATATATCTGGGCTGCAGTTTGACCAGCTCAGACAGACATGGGGGTCCAGGGGATCGGTGGGGATCTGGTGAGAGTTGGGGGTCTCTTTAGCATCTTTGTCCTCCTTTTCCCAACCGGAATGTAGAAGATGTTTGAAAATAAGTTGTTCGAAATGCATGAGATGCCAGGGGGTAGAAGTGAGGGGGGAGTAAGGAGTAGTTATCAGCCCTGATAGCATTATCTGGGAGCAAACAAGGAACGCACTGGGTTGTGATGTATAGGGGTTGCAAAGGTTGGACTGTGGTGCGGAGTGGCCTAGCCACTGTGTTACGTACAAGCCTGTCTGCATTTTCAGACTAATCGAAAGTTATCAGTCATAATACATGGTCAACACAGAGAGTTCATCCGCTGAGTTGAGTAGATCTGTCTGGATCAGTTGGGAGGACATCAACAAGTAGTGGACATTGAGTTTTTAAAGATGCCCTTCCTCTTACTTGACTGTCAAACACTACCAACTTTATTTAATTTGCTGCAATAACAATAATAATAATAATAATATAGGATCACAGTAACACTTTATGTTGTAATCACTGTTACAAGTCATACAGGAGAAAATCTAAAGTTTAAACCAAATATAAAAATGTATTATTTACCTGTGTATAATAAGTGATTATAATGGTATTAGCATTTGGTAGTATTTACACGAGGAAGGATTTGATAGATCACCAAACTACCATCTTTTCATTTCTCTATCTGTGTTGCTCCTACTATCTCTCATCACTAAATTTATGTCCTCCCACAGAGGTCATCAACAGGGTTACACGTTTGGCATTCCCAACTGTGATGAAGTAGAGGGAATGAGAGAGAAGAGGAGGGGGGGGGGTAAAGGGAAAGAAAAGAAGTGAATAGCAGGTTTAGGGTGTGAGGGAGAATGAGAGCGCAGGAGGGAGAAGGAGAGATAACAAGTGGGAGAAAAGTGCTGATGGCCGTAGGTCAAATGCCTGAAAGCAGGAGTCAATAAAATGGAGGCCCACCTTAAAATGTGATAAGGAATTGCCCTAAGTGTGGACTATATATCACAACACCAACCCGGCTCTAACTGCCATGTTGTGACCATTGATGGAAGTTTTCCACACACGTGGCAGGTGTTTTTCAGCTTTAAAAAGTGCACATTTCATTCTCTGACAAAGATCAGGTAAGTATTATGGTCTTGCAGCTAAGGATCATTCATCATTCTGACCAGTGAAGATTAAAAGTCTGTCTCACTTCTGTTGATAGAGAAATGTCATACAATGAAACACAAGAATGTAATAGAAATAACATTATCCTCAATTTTTCAAAAGTGAGATTCGGTCAGTGCATATTTATATATGCGATGCATCTTTTCTAGAACTTAATTCAAAGTTAACCCACACATAACTATGGAGGGAACAGGGGCACAACTGTTTGGCTTTCATTTTTAAAAACCTCTCAAAGCCCTCTAATCACCGACTTACATCAAAACATTCAGGAGTCTGGCTTAATTAGCCAAAATCAACTGGAGCTAAACTTCATTTCAATGCTGAACATAGTGGAATTCACATTCCAAGTCTGGGCAAAGAACAACACCACACAAGCTGTCAGGCCACATCAGCTTCCCCTGCTCTGTCTTTGTTTAAGTTTGTTCCATTATTTCATATTAATCAGAAACACCACAATTAATTTGATCAGCTTAATCATCCTCATTAGTAAATACTCACAACTGGATTCTGTTGGCAAGGCTGTTCCTGTAGTATGAACAAAGACATTACAGGGAAGAGAAACTGCATTGCACTCATCTCTACCATGACTTACACAAACCCCATGGTTGTTGCGTTTAGCACAACAGATTTGCATGTGATTTCATTAAAAAAAAAGATATTTTTCCACTGACAACACTGACTTTATTTTCAGCTCCTGGCGCTGTGCTGTATGTCAGCTCTCAACTTGAGACCTCAGAGTTAATTCAGATTGAGAGAGAGGGCCCCAGGGGAAGTAATAGATATCTCAATGTGGTATCAGTTGTTCTTTTGTGGCCAAATACGTCACAAGTTGACAGATGTTCGTGGCTCGGTTTGCCTTTGTTGTGAAGGATGTGTCAGGTTGTTGCAGAGGAACTACAGGGATTCAGAGGTTTTCTCAGACAAATACATCATCAATAAATGTGATTGACGATGCTATCAACAGACCCTAAAGTGAATGAATTTATTACTGTCGTATCACTCAACCTCTCAGCCCTCAGCTGAACCACACACAGCCAGCCCTCCATGCACCTACCCATACGCATCCTCCCACACATGTACACACACAAGAAGAAGAAGAAGTGTAACTCTCTCTCACTCACTTACGCCCATACAGATTCACAATTATGTCCCGAGCACACACATATTTATGTAGTCAGGTTCACTTACACACACACACACACACTTTAGCCTTGAACAGGAATCTATTTTTCACCAGAACCTTTCTTCAACAAGTCACCAAATTTGTCAGCCTGCAGTTTTAGTGTCAAAAGGATACACTAAGGGACTGTAAGAATGGGCCTACAAGCAAAAGAGCAGTTTGAGAAACATACATTTGAGTAAGGTTAATACAGAAGGAGACAACGAGAAGTCACAAAAAAGGTCAGAAAATATGAACACTTGGCCCCTGAGGTCCCAGGTAAACAAACACTCTCGCTGTTCGATCCCTCCAACTCTATCGTACTGTAAATCTAGTGAACAAATTTAAAGGGCTAGGGTGTATGTGTGTGTTTAAGTCTTTGTGTGCGTGTGGGGCAGTCTTGTATTTCTACCGTGACTGAGATCCAGGAAACTGCTCCATCTGCTACCAATGTAGCCACTTCCATTAAATTTCCTCCCACAAAAGGGCATCACAGAGAGCCCATCACTTCTAAGTCTTTATCTTTTGCCTGCTTAAAGCCTCTCTGGAGGCGCCCCCGCCCCCACCCCTCCAACTCACTGCACAACCCAACACGTATCTCCATCAATCAGATTTATTCTGCATAAAAACACCAAGGGAGCAGTGCTTACAGCATTTTGCCTCTTAGAACACACTCGTAGGCAAGCACTCAAGGAAGAGTGCACACATATATACACACACACTCAGGGTTCAGAAAGTTGCCCTGCTCAAAAGACAAGAAAAACACTGCAGCTCGACCTGGGAGATACATAGAAGATAAGGTTCTCTGCAATAGTAATGTTGCAAGTTTCAGCTCAGGTTGCTGCACATTGGACTCATCAGATTTAGTGCTATTATCAGTTGATATCTGACACCTTGAGGGCTAGAAAACAACTGGAGATGGGAACTTCGATTGAAAAGTCTGCTGAAAGGTTGTAACCTCAACGTCAGGGCAGACAGCCTGCACATGACCCATTTCTCAAGTTCTGGGTGAACAGCAGTTCACTTATTTCAAAAATAGATTTTCATCGCATGGACATGAAGCCGAACTCTGCCCACTCTGTCACTAACATTTTTGGTTCCGCTGCGAGGAAAGGAAAGACGGGGTGAACATTGACAAATAAACACCACTCAGAATAACAGACCCAGACTGAAGAGGCAAAGGCAGGCCCTCCTCCTCCTCCTCCCTGCCCTTCTAACATTTATTCACCTCCTCAGTGGAAAGAAAAACAGGCTGTGGGTGAGGTCCATTTGGTGTAGGTGGCTGAGGAGGGCTAGGCAGCATGGTGACTGTGGCGCCCCGGCATCACTTCCTCACATCTGTACACTGTTAGAATAGAGAGGGGATTGGGAGAACGTGGGAGGACAAGGAGAGACAGACAGACGACAAAACGAAGTGAGTATTACATGAAGGATGAATAGCTAATGTCTGATGGCAAGACAAACCAAACAAGCATTTAACACTTGGAAGAAAATGTGATGGCTACACCAAACATACAGTTTCATAGTTTCAAATGTTTGCTGCAATTTAAACTTGAACTCCATGGCTGCTTAATTTGGCCCAGTAGTAACTCTGGCTCAGACACCTCTGAAGAATGTCACCCATGTGGGTGAGGGCAGGGGGGCTCAGCCAGGATGGATGGATGGCTGAGCAGTAGGGACTGAAATAGCAGAGGCATTTAAACAAGTTAACTAATCAGCGCTCATTATAGACAATGTCTAGCCAGAACACAAACAGAGGCTCACCGAAGGCTCAGGGTGAACTGACACTCTGCAACAACTGAGCAACTGAGGTTGTTAGCTGAGCGGGCACAGGCCGGGCTCAAGCTTCACTCGGGAAAAACTTAAATGGTGGCTATTAATAATGTAGTATGGTACTGAATGATTCAAGTACTTGCTCTATGCTATAACAAGTGACGTTGGTTCCTTAAAATGTCATGGCAACATGAAAACATCAATATGAATATCTCTCTGAATCCATCCAAAATAGAAATCATTGCATTATTCCTGTGTTTCTGAGTGAATACTGTTATTCGCATCAGTCTTTCAATATTTTTCAGTGTTATTACAGAAAACAAATATATTTTTAATACATGTGGGGTTTCAGTCATGAATAAAATATCTTTACACTTGTGAGTTGAGCTTTTTCAATTTTTTCCATTACAGTTACATTTTATTCTGTATTTGCCTAATTCCATAAATGTCTGTCATGTTCAGTCCTGGGACCAAATTAAGTTCTCTTTTACATCCTCGGATAAAATAAGTCAGTGGTCTGCAACCATGTTGGACAGACACGGGTGCAGCGGGTGCTGCCTACAATCATGGCAACCACATTCTCGGAATCACTTCCTGTTGGCAATTTGTCTTCAAAGCAAAAGTGCAACATTTGTTTTGTTGCTGCAACAGTTTATAGGAAACTGAATAACAGAGCTATTATTTTGGAAATTCGTGAAATTGGGTCTGAAGATTGTGTCGGTTGCTTGAATACCTCTGAAATAGCCACATGTTATGTACTAAAAAATAAATCATTCAAACATTTATAGGCCACATATATCAAGAATAATTAAGAAAATTCAGTTTCATTTTATGAAAAAAAAACATTAACTACAAAATCTTCATTGCAGATAAACCAGGTAGGATTTCTAACGTCATTCTGAGCCAAAGACTGTAAATTAAAAGCATTGCACACAACGTCCAGCCTGCAAACAATAACAAAGTGACAGTATATTGTAGAAATGTTTTAAGAGGCCTCAATAATGACAATGAATAACTCTGAAGTAGACTAAGGAGCATTATTACCACAGGCCAAACTGACAGCCCCTCCCAAAACAAGGTTTGGGACAGACAGTGCACTAGTTTATTGAAAATGTATGGCAAAGTATTGGTCAGCTAGTCAGTTTATCACATTTGTCCAGAAATATTCGGAAGTATCTCCAAAACTTCATGGAATTCCATGAAGTATCCTTACCTACACTCAAGGCTCCCAAAGGATGATGTTTGTGGACTTTGGCCATCCCCTAACTTTTACTATTGCATCAACACGAGGTTCTCGTTTGTGGGTTTAATTTGAAATGTCTCTAGACCAACTATTTTAGAATATAGGACAAGAATATAGGACAAGATGGCAAATATACGTACGTTTACAGGTTTTCTGCACAATTTAGGTTTTTTAATTATCAAATATAATTTTTTTCAATATAAGTTACGCATTTTTAGCTCCACTCCTAATACCCTTTGAGCCCCACGGGACCTTTCTCCTTATCTTTAAAGATAAAGAAGATAATGAGAGATTTCCAAACAAGTTTGGTGGCCAGGTATCAGGACTCTGGGATTGATAAAAAAAATCATACTGTCTCCATTATGTAGCAGTCAATGGCTTCCAGAAAATGAAGACGGGTGCCAATAAACGTCACCTTTGTACTGGGCCGTCACCGTGAGCGTCGCTGATGGCACAGGCAGAAATGAGAGCAGGATAAGAAGAACATTTGAGACTAAGAAGCAGAACATATTTACAGGAGGTTCTACCAGGTAAACAAGGTGGCACAGGATGCATTTTGAAAGTATAGTTTATGTAAAAGATTGACTGTGGAATAATAAATGAACGATAGCTGTGAAGTGAACAGTAAAGGATGACAATCCTTCCTTTGGCACAAATGTCATCAGCACGCAAAGGATTAGGGAGCGACTGTTTATTGACACAACAACCTGCCCTTATCATATCACAATCAATATTATATAGCTTCAGCTACATCACAGAGTAGTTAAACAGGTGTACTTTATTTTCTGAACCCTCTTTGTCCACCACTTGCTCGTGCTGCAGGCCTCATTGCTCTAATTGACCTGTTAGCTCTTCTGTCATCAGCACTGGACCATTGGCCGACACTTACTAGATGGTGACTATGAGATGTCAAGGTCAACACGTTGATGTGGGAGCCAGATACCCTCCTTATCATTATCTTATCACAGGCACCTGCTTGCGCAGAGGATGTGCTGCCCCACTCTGCTGTGGTGCTCTTTGAAAGCCCATAATGACAGCCATAACCTGAGGTGGTCATCGTTCAATCGACTATGGAAAATGCACATATCCATCACTGTCCCATACTTACATAGTGGAAACACACAAATTCATATCAACTGTGCCCACATGTACACATGCATGTAGACAAGCGGATGCACCCATACAAACACATAAATGCTTAGTCTTGTACATCTGGTGAAAGTGGAGATGTTTAGAGTCAACAGAGTGCAGCCAGTGAAGCTACACAGCTGGATCCAGTCTGGAAGAGAAGCTGCCTCCATGTTATGAACTCCACCAACATACAAGTATACACAGTGCAATGTTCAGGCAGGAGGGAGGAATATACGTTAGGTCTCTATTGACACACAGTACAATAACTGAAAGATCTATGTTTTCTGTCTAGGTAGGCACATGATACTGATTCATATATACTTTTAGAAAGACCTATATTGATTTTACTACCCCTGTTTACAACCCCTTTTACAAATTTAAAACATGTCCTCTTCTTTTCCCCTCCTACATTGACCAATGAATAAAACCAAACTGTAATTAGTGCTTTTTACCAATAACCACTGCATCAGTTTAATTTCTAAAAATCATGTAAAATCCGTCCACAGCACAAGCCCTACCTCAACAAAGGGCTCAAAATTATTGAATATAATAAAATAAATCTATGTAAATATTTCTCTGATCCTGGAAACAATGGTTAAACTATAAGAAGCTAGAAGATGTTATTTAATAGCGATATCCTTTAATGCCATTATATAAAACAGTGTCCCCATAAAGTCTGAGCAGCAGTGAAGTGCTGCAGTTGTTACTTAGACTATTACAATCACTCTTTTATTGGGGCTTATCTAATGACACTGATAAAGCAATCGACAGAAGGGAAACAGATTGATTTCATTGAGGAGATATTGACAGAGCAGGAGACATTTAATCAGGAAGCCAGAGTGAAAAGAGGTTCAAAGTCATTCCAAGATGTAAATATGCAGTAGCTCTGATAACACCTCACAGCTTCATGTTTATTTGTTTTTAGGAGTATTCACCATTAGAGGGCACCACTGGTACTGTTTTCTCTTAATATGTCAACATGAAAGGCTGACAGCAGATATTACGGAGGACATGGGACAAAGTCTTTCCAGTGGTGTTTCTATTGCTGGTTAACGAACTATATCTTGAACTCTTTTGTGTACATCCATCGCTGGGAGGACAAAGCCCAACACCCATTTGTATTGCCTCACTGCTTCTGAACTTGCAGATACATACAGTTATTATCTGAATGAACTTGGGTGAGGACAGCAAGAGAAGATGTGTGATAAACCTGTAAGATATGATAAGAAACTACCATGCTGACTGTGCTGTGGGCAGATGAAGATGCACAGGACTTTTTTAATGCTCATGTTTTATTGCATTTGCTCACAGCTGAAAGACATCTAGATAAAGAACCACTTCGCCTCCCTCTCTGTGCATCTGCCGCATATTTGCTTCCAAACAGTTTGTGCAGCCCCAGATATTCTGGGCTTGTACAAGGTTATTAAAACTTTTTGGGGATTTTTTTCACATATTGCAACAATTTTGACTGTAAAGCCCAGATGGCGTTCTGTTTTATTAAACAAGATTCATTTTCCGCTCATGAGTTGACATGCTAGGAGGCCGCTCTCTGTTCAACTATGACAGGTTGTAGTGTGTTCAGCTGGATTAGCCATGGCATTTCATCATGCTGATTTATGTCTTACATAAAGAGACAATGAAACTGACAAATGTACATGTATGAAATAAAGACACAAGTTTAACAGAACTACAAAATAGTAAAATGCTTGCCAGTTTAATGATGTTTACAGTCACAGAAAATATTTTTTAACAATCACCAAGAAATGTAAGGTATCCTGGATGAATTATGGATCATGTTTTCTTTAAATACTCCTTAACATACTGTAGTCAGCCTGCACATACACTCTACAAATCATCACACATACTGTACAGTTTATCTAAACATGCGTAGCAGGCAAAATGTGTGTGGATTACAACATGCAAGACCCCAGCCCTGGCAAATGGGGAAGTGCCTACAACGCTTCTATGTGACCTAACAATGTGTGTGTTTCACCTTGAAATCATCATCTACTCAGGGTCGAAGACCACTGCCACTGCCCCTGTCTGTGCTCAAAACAAAAATCCTTGAGTAAGAAACATTTCAACATTTAAAGATAAGAGTCTGTGAGGATGAACCGAGCCAAGAAAGTAAATGGTGTCCTGCTTTTCTGCACCTACCCTCCTATCAGGCCTAGGATGAGCTCCAAATAAAACAATCTTCCCCCTGCCTGGAACGCTTCTTAGGCTTTATTGTGAGCAAAGGTCTGCAGCAGCTGGCACTGAGAGGTCTGACACTGAAATAATCTTATCTGCCATCAGCTATAAATATTTGACAGACGAGGGGGAGAGGATGAGTTGAGGACTGACGAAGAGGCATAAGCAGCAGTGCAGGCAGAGGCGATGGATTGGCAGTGCTGTGTCCTTCTGGAAGTCTGGTGACAACTCATCTGGGGGACTCCTAACAAATTAAAAGTCAGACCAAACTGCGGATTTACTCGTCATTTCAGAGCAGGAACAAATTAAGATGCATGTCTTGGCTGGCCAGTCAAACGAGCAGCACGGCACACACTGTACTTCCTTTACACCCTGTGTTCCTCATCACTGCCACAACTTCATTCTTCTGTATGGAAACACAGGTGGTACCACAAATAAACACTATAAAACTGTCTGGACAGCTTATATTTGTACAGCACTCCCATAACACTCCTAATCAAAGGAAACAACCACCAAAACACATTTCAGGTGGTCCGTGTGCGTGTGTGTGTGTGAGAGAGAGAGAGAGAGAGAGAGAGAGAGAGAGAGAGAGAGAGAGAGAGAGAGAGAGAGAGAGAGAGAGAGAGAGAGAGAGAGAGAGAGAGAGAGAGAGAGAGAGAGAGAGCAGAAACTGAAGGGGTCACTCTATTCTTACTTCCAGCTACGTCACATTGTTCTTAATTCGTTCCATACTACGTACCGACCCGTTCTGTTTCCCTCTAAAGCTTGTGCTCCAAACCCTCACACAAAAGGAGAAGATTATAGGAAGAGTGGAAAAAACAAAACTAATTACCCAAGGTATTTCAACCAGCCAACGCTGCTTAAAATGTAATTACATGGGTTTAGAGCTCTGTCTGAGGCTAGGGTGGCTGCAAATCTCACATAGGCAGACGGTGTCACAGTGTAAAATCTGACTGCTTCTGAAAATGACAGCAGGAGGGCGACATGGGGTGGATGAGGAGATGAGTATCATGACACTGTCGACAACTTTAAAGGAAGTGGAAAAGAAGTCAAGGCTTTCTGAGCTTGTTCAACAAATGATCACTTTTACAACTGGAGAGAACATTTAAATGAAGAGTTTCGCATTTTGGGAAGTTTGCTAATTTGCTTTCTTGATGAAAATATTGAGATGGATGAATGACATCAGCAGTAGTTTATTAGCTCCACCTCCTCGCACCTGTAAAACACACTAGTAACAAGTTATATCATTTATTTGATCTGTAAAAGAAAGTTTAGCAATTGACTGTTTTACAAGGAATTCATGTGGCAAACTTGGTTAAGAACAGTAGTCACTGCACGTAAATTCCCCATAAACCAACAAATTAGCTATAACATGCTGATTAGTGAGCTTTACTGGTACAGACCTAAGCTAGCTGTTTCCCCCTACTTCCATTCTTTATGCAAAGCTATGTTAACCCTCCACTACCTTTAACGAACAGCAGTAATAGAGTAATAGTTTTTTACCTTCCTTTCCAAAATGTTTATCGATGCTGTGCCCTTTGAAGAGGGCCAACACATGTATCACTGCCAACAAGCTTATAACTGCCTTTAAAAACAAATAAATGTTAGCTTTAAAACCCAATGAAATGTTTGACACCTTTAAAAACTTAATTCTAAAACACCACAACACAGGTAGCGACGTTTTACAAGGACATCTACTCGTTTAATCACCAATTAACTACTGTAAACTGTTATCTTTGGGTGAATGCACCTTTGAACTCTATCACAGGTGAGGAGACACACACAAAGGGTGGTAAAGCAATAAATTAGGGTAGCTATTTGACAAAAGGCAGATACCAGTCTGTATAAGGCAGAGGTGAAGGCTGCACAAAGAGGGAGCTGATAAGAGCAGCTCATCTTTCCTCAGACTGGCAGTTGGGGGCAAGCTCTCTCTAAAACTGGAGGTGGCAGCTCTCTTGTTTTTCACCCGTAACAAACAAAAATGTAGTAAAAGCATTGTAAAAAATCTTTATTTTTATTAGTGCAGTGAGATTTTCCTCTCACGACCAGTACAATTCTTGGTAATCAGAGTCTCCAGGCAACTTTACCCAAGTTCTCATTCATTTATGTGTAGGAGTAAAAGATCCAAACATTTCATAAAAGCATCCACCTTAACCGTAGTTAACCTTCTCTCTGAAAAGGGGGCAGGCTTATGCAACATGACAGTAAAACTCCAGCCATAAACTACTGTTTACGTCCCGGCTGTAAAAGAAAGGTGTGTTTCCTCTGCCCAGTTTACTGCATGTCCTCTGTAGTCCTTCCATCGTTTCACAGTCTTTAATAAGAACGTCTGTAAAACGAATCAAATGCAAATGTTTGGAATACAAAGCAAACACGAGCCACTCCGCTTGTGCAACGTGCAATTCATGTGAATTAATTGCACTGTTAAAAAGAAATATGAGTGTGTTCCATGTGTTGCTCAAATTGCACCCATAGTGACCTCCCTTTAAAGTGGTTTGTTCTTTGACTGCAACTTGAAAACACAACTCTTACGTCAACCTCGAATGTTTCTCTGTCAGTGAAGTTTGCGTCTACATCTACAACTCTTTTCCATCATCTCCCACTTGGCAACATGTGTTCAGGCTTAGATTAAGCAGGAGAAAATAAGGAGAAAATATGTTAGCAGTTATTGGAAGTGACAAAGAAGCAACCCACTCTCTTTCAGTCAGCTCCTGTCTCCTGTGTGATGATATATGCAGAGGGGGAAATGTTCCAAAAGCAACAAAAATCAGTATTTAAAGTGTCACGGTGCGATTAGAATTGCATTAAAAATCTATGTAAATATGCCAAGTCCCTCGACAGCCTCAGCAGTGCAGAACAGGACTTCCTCCTGGAGAATGTAGATGGAGTTTTGGAGAAGATGAAGCACACAGGCCAGGGACTGGGAGGTGATTTAATACAGCTAGCATTTAGAACAATAAAGCACATACAAAGCCGCCACTTGGACCGTGCTTCAAAGACCAGTGTGTTAAACACTTGCAGAGAGACATTCTTTGGAATCGTGATCATTTGAAATAGCGGGAAAGAAGAATTAGGGAGGAAGTTGAGGAGGAGAAGGAGGAGGAGGTGGAGGAGGAAGGCAGAGAGGGAGAAGAAGAGGAAGCCAAATGCTAAAAACTGTCAACCTGATAATACTGCAGCAACATAAAAGAGAAGGAGAGTTTGCTGTCATTTTCATTGTGATTCAATTTAATCTGCCGAGTTCATCTCCTCATCCCGTCGTCCTCGTGTCTTCCTGTCACCCGAGCAGCCCACATGATCTACGCACCGCTGTTGCCTTTCGAATTAACGATAATTCAAAGCAGGTCAGCAAATGTCCTGTGGCTCTAAATGCCCTCTTGCACAGAACAGAAGTGCTGATTCAGCGGCGGGTAGACAACCCATCTTTTGCCAGAACTGCACTCTGTCTCTCATCAGGTGGCTCAGTTCAGTTCCTGTACCAAATCTAAAACTCTGGCAGCCCATTTGTGGATCTGCTGGACCTACTGGCACTGAGATCTAAGAGCCTGTACACAATATAATGTGAAATAATAAACTTCCTCAAAGTATCAGTTCTGTAAGTCAAAGCCAGATTAGCATGTGGTTTAAGGAGGCTTTTGTTTAAGAAATTAATGGCAGATTGTTAGGGACACGTCATTATTAAAAACAGATCAAACATATCTGCAGTTCTGTTTGGACTGAACTCAATTACAGTCGCACCTTGGACAACAGAGGGCACCAGCTGTATTTTCTTTGATTGTATTACACAGAGATGGGGAAACACTATATGCTGATATCCAAAGAAATGTAATTGTGGTTTGAATAAGGTTATCCTTAATGGGAGGAACATAGCTGAGACTATTCTTTATCCACCCACTTCAAATGAACATAATTTCATTATGCAAATAGAAGAAATGAATGAATAACGTAATTCTTGTTAATTGAACTGTCCAAATCTCTGTGTTTGGGAGGTATGGGGGTATTGTATTTCCATTCGATTTATTTCAATATTTTGATTCAAGCACAAAAATCCGCTTTATGTGGATTCAAAGGGGAACAGGACACATTCTGATATATCTTCCAGTAACCAAACCTTTGTTCTAAATGCTACTGCGGCAAGATCAGGGTGTTTTCCCTTCTAATTATTTTTACCAGTCCCACTTGGTTTCTCTCCAAGTGATTAATCAAAGTTAAGAAAAGCCAACCATCAACTGCGGCATGTTTCGCATTTCCTCCTGCTGGTGGAGGATCCGTCTCGGGCCTGGCTGCTTGGCCTTATTACAAGTTAATTGAAACCTTGTTTAGAAATACCAAGGTCAACATTTCCAGCCATGTTATCCCAATTAGTCTGCAATGAATCCCTTTAAACAGGGGTATTGAGTGGCCGACCCAATGTGCTACTTGAATTCCCGGCGGGACACCCACATTCAGAGCCTGGGAATGAGAGAGGGTGACTGGACACCCTCCAGTCAGACACTGGGGGAGAGAGGAGGAGGGGAGAAAGGGTACTTGGTACTGCCACTTCTCTGTGTCTCCATTTCCTGTATGAGTAATTTTATTACAGGAATTCTTTCAGGCTTTGATTGTGTTTGTGTTGTCAGCGTTAAGTTACAAATTAAAACATTTTATATAAATCAAAACCCTCTGTACAGTAGGCACACAGGAGTGGTAAGTTTATACTCAGGATCACGTGCAGCCTACAAAACAATTTATAAATCCAACTCAGGAATCCCAAAAAAACGATTACTCTTTTCTATGTTAAAAGAAAATAACAAAATGAGTATGTCCTAACAGTCCTAACCGGTCAGGGTGGTCCCTTCTGGCTGTGTGGCTGCACCGATCAGGGTGAATGCAGCATTACGTGTCATCGCTGACAAGCATCGTGGTGACTGTAGAGGAGAGTTTAAGTAGATGCAGAATGTTGTGCTTCCCAATGGAAATGGAGGAACAATTATTTTTTTGTTGTAGTAAATGGCAAGTCGCTATTTCTAGTTTGAGGGGGAAATAAATAAAGAGGCCGATCTTGAGCATCATCACAGCTCAAAACATACCTAACTGGAGGAGTTGCAAGGACAAATGCAGTTTTGGTGCAAAACAGTAGTTTTTCAAGCTTTCAAGTTTTGTGTTAGAAATAAAGAAATAAGAAACTCAATGAGAATAAGTAAAAGGGCCTTGTTTGTGTTGTGAAGCTACTAAAACCAGAACATTTGAATGACAGATTACTGATATGGTATAAGATATTGGAAAAACTATGAAGATAACAGTCCTGTGACGAAACAAAAGTAAGAGAAGTTTGATACGAGGGAGGAATTGCTTTCACAATCTATTCTATGGCAAGTGTAACTGGAAAGAGGTAACAGTCTGAATATGGTGGTTTGCAAAACTCAGGTATTAGGTAAGGAGACATGAACTAAGATGTACATCTCTGCTGTGAGCAGTTCTGTTGAAACCTATCTCTTGCTAAGACTGGAAACCAGCTGCAGGTAGAAACATCATCACTACCATCTGCAATCAGACACCTCGCTAAAGAAATACAGTATGTCCAGGATTAGAGATATTAGGCCCAGTTCCCCCCTCAGCCCTTCCTCTTTGTTTTGTGCATTCACTTGTAAGGGTAGGCTGTCCTGATATCTGTGGGGACGGAGGGATATGGCCTAGAGTTAGGGCTGAACTTTTTTTCACAACAAACTTAAAAAAAAGATCTAACGCTAGCGATTTTTTTTTGCATGATAATCCGTTATTTTTTTACATAATGTAACAACTTCTTGAAGGGCTGTCCCAATTCGTAGGGGACGATTTCAACCACTACCCCTTGTGACTCCGTTTCAAGGGGCAAGATAACCCTAGAAAACAAGGGGTAGGGGTAGGGAGAAGGGTTAAAATGGGATTCGACCTAAGTGTCATACATGTGTTCAATAACTTAGTACGGCCCTTACAAGATGTTATAAAAATTCATACCACTGTCAATCCATTGTGTCTGCCTCAGTGATCTTAACTTGTGAATTAATGTAAAAATGTCCAAATAATCAATAACAACTGCAATCAATGTTTCTGACAGAGAGACATTTTTTTGTTACACATGGCATGTGTTTATGTATCTACAGTGCAGGATAGACAAACATAGAGGTTGTCATGTGGAATTTCAATACAACTAAACTCTTCATCAGCTGATTTCACTGATTAGAGAGGAGGAAAGAAGAGACACAATCATTGAAATCAGCTGGTCAGAATGAGAACCAGCTCACTCACAGCCGTCAGTCACACATAAACACTTATCATTGATATAGTAGGAAGAATGTTTTTAAAAACACATAAGCGTTTTGCTGCCAATCTGGAAATAGAACGTTATAACATTTAATGTATCAGGTAATACTATTTGGTAAAAACATACAACTTTGTTATAACATAAAAAGTCTTGGAATATATTGTAGATCAGAGGTCTTCAACAGGGGGTCCGCGGAGGTACTGCAGGGGGTCCGCGAAATCTTTGGTTGATTAGACAATTTTTTCAATTTTTTCTAATTTTTTTTTTTTTTTTTTCACAAATGTAATTGTCTTTCAATACACATTAACATGCATCCAACATATTGTGACGCTGATTTGACCCTCTGCCGGACAACCTCCATCCATCCAAGATTAGATAAGTTGTGTGCTACCCATAAGGGTCCGACATCTCACTAATGTGGGAGTATGTGTGCCATCCACAGATAAGGATTCACTGTCTCTTCTACACATATGTTTAAAATAAAAACATGAATCTGTGAATTACTTTAATAGCTCAGTGTTGTATGCAAGATGTACAGTGGGTACGGGAAGTATTCAGACCCCTATAAATATTTCACTCTTTGTTTCATTGCAGCAATTTGCAAAAATCTAAAATGTTAATTTTATTTCTCATTAATGTACACTCAGCACCCCATCTTGACAGAAAAAAACAGAAATGTAGAAATTTTTGCAAATTTATTAAAAAAGAAAAACTGAAATATCACATGGTCATAAGTATTCAGACCTTTTGCTGTGACACTCATATTTAACTCACATTCTGTCCATTTCTTCTGATCCTCCTTGAGATGGTTCTACACCTTCATTGGAGTCCAGCTGTGTTTAATTAAACTGATTGGACTCGATTAGGAAAGGCACACACCTGTCTATATAAGACCTTACAGCTCACAGTGCATGTCAGAGCAAATGAGAATCATGAGGTCGAAGGAACTGCCCAAAGAGCTCAGAGACAGAATTGTGGCAAGGCACAGATCTGGCCAAGGTTACAAAATAATTTCTGCAGCATTCAAGGTTCCTAAGAGCACAGTGGCCTCCATAATCTTTTAATGGAAGAAGTTTGGGACGACCAGAACTCTTCCTAGACCTGGCCGTCCAGCCAAACTGAGCAATCGTGGGAGAAGAGCCTTGGTGAGTGAGGTAAAGAAGAACCCAAAGATCACTGTGGCTGAGCTCCAGAGATGCAGTAGGGAGTTCCACAAAGTCAACTATCACTGCAGCCCTCCACCAGTCGAGGCTTTATGGCAGAGTGGCCCGACGGAAGCCTCTCCTCAGTGCAAGACATATGAAAGCCCGCAGAGAGTTTGCCAAAAAACACATGGAGAACACTCCCAGACTATGAGAAATAAGATTCTCTGGTCTTATGAGACCAAGAGTGAACTTGTTGGCGTTAATTCTAAGCGATATGTGTGGAGAAAACCAGGCACTGCTCATCACCTGCCCAAGACAATCCCAACAGTGAAACATGGTGGTGGCAGCATCATGCTATGGGGGTGTTTTTCAGCTGCAGGGACAGGACGACTGGTTGTAATTGAAGGAAAGATGAATGCGGCCAAGTACAAAGATATCCTGGAAGAAAACCTCTTTCAGAGTGCTCTGGACCTCAGACTGGGCCGAAGGTTCACCTTCCAACAAGGCAATGACCCTAAGCAGACAGCTAAAATAACAAAGGAGTGGATTCGGAACAAC